>NW_027667388.1:0-283000 GCF_963924665.1 Micromys minutus | reverse complement strand
TCAAAATAAGGGGAATTTCTGCATTTTTGCCTCAAAATATGGGAAATTTCTGCCTTTTTGCCCCAAAATAAGAAAATTTCTGTTTTTTTTCCCTGAAATAAGTGAAATTTCT
The DNA here is from genome assembly GCF_963924665.1 of Micromys minutus. Taxonomy (NCBI): domain Eukaryota; kingdom Metazoa; phylum Chordata; class Mammalia; order Rodentia; family Muridae; genus Micromys; species Micromys minutus. The sequence goes on along the minus strand of NW_027667388.1, from coordinate 282,888 downwards.
GCAATTTTGCCCCAAAATAAGTGAAATTTCTGCAATTTTGGCCAAAAATAAGGGAAATTTCTGAAATTTTGTTCCAAAATAAGTGGAATTTCTGCGTTTTGCCCCAAAATAAGGAGAATTTCTGTCTTTTGGCCCATACAATTAAGGGAATTTCTGCAATATTACTCCAAAATACGGGAAATTTCTGCCTTTTTGCCTGAAAATAAGAAGAATGCATACCTTTTTGCTATAAAAAGGGAAATTTCTGCAATTTTGCTCCAAAATAAGGGGAATTTCTGCTTTTTTGCCTCAAAATAAATGGAATTTCTGTCTTTTTCCCCCCATACAAATGGAATTTCTGTATTTTTTGCCCCAAAATAAGGAATATTTCTGAATTATTACCCTGAAATAAGTGAAATTTCTGCAATTTTGCCCCAGTATAAAAGAAATTTCTGCATTTTTGCCCCCAAATAAGGGGAATTTCAGCCTTTTTACCTAAAAATAAGGGAAATTTCTTCATTTTTGCCACAAAATATTAGGAATTTCTGCCTTTTTGCCCCCAAAAACGGAAAATTTCGGCCTTTTTTCCCGGAAAAAAGTGAAATTTCTGCAATTTTGCCCCAAAATAATTGAAATTTCTGCAATTTTGCCCCAAAATAAGGGAAATTTTGGGAATTTTGCACCAAAAGAAATGGAATTTCTGAATTTTGCCCCAAAATAAGGAGAATTTCTGTCGTTTTGCCCTAACATATAGGGAATTTCTGCCTTTTTGCCCCAAAATTAGGGGAATTTCTGCAATTTTGCTCCAAAAAACGGGGAATTTCTGCCTTTTTGCCCGAAAACAAGAAGAATGCATACCTTTTTGCCATAAAAAAGGGAAATTTCTTCATTTTTGCTCCAAAATAAGGGGAATTTCTGCTTTTTTGCCTCTTAATAAGTGGAATTTCTGTCTTTTTCCCCCAAAACAAAGGCAATTTCTGTCTTTTTTGCCCCAAAATAAGGAAAATTTCTGACTTATTACCCTGATATAAGTGAAATTTCTGCAATTTAGTCCCAAAATAAGGGAAATTTCTGCCTTTTTGCAACCAAATAAGGGTAATTTTAGCCTTTTTACCTCAAAATAAGGGGATTTTCTGCATTTTTGCCCCAAAATATGAGAAATTTCTGCCTTTTTGCCCCAAAATAAGAAAATTTTCTGCAATTTTGTACCAAAATAAAAGAAATTTCTGCCTTTTTGCCCCAAAATAAGAAAATTTCTGCTTTTTTTTTCTGAAATAAGTGAAATTTCTGCAATTTTGCCCCAAAATAAGTGAAATTTCTGAGTTTTGCTCTAAAATAAGGAGAATTTCTGTCTTTTCCCCCCAACATATAGGGAATTTCTGCCTTTTTGCCCCACAATAAGGGGAATTTCTGCAATTTTGCTCTAAAATACGGGGAATTTCTGACTCTTTGCCTGAAAATAAGAAGAATGCATAGCTTTTTGCCATAAAAAAGGGAAATTTCTTCATTTTTGCTCCAAAATAAGGGGAATTTCTGCATTTTTGCCTCTAAAGAATTGGAATTTCTGTCTTTTTCCACCAAAACAAAGGGAATTTCTGTCTTTTTTGCGCCAAAGTAATGAAAATTTCTGACTTATTACCCTGAAATAAGTGAAATTTCTGCATTTTTGCCTCAAAATATGGGAAATTTCTGCCTTTTTGCCCAAAATAAAAATTTCTGCAATTTTGTACCAAAATCAAAGAAATTTCTGTCTTTTTCCCCTGAAATAAGTGAAATTTCTGCAATTTTGTCCCTAAATAAGTGAAATTTCTGCAATTTTGCCCCAAAATAAGGGAAATTTTTGGAATTTTGCCCCAAAATAAGTGGAATTTCTGAGTTTTGCCCCAAAATATGGAGAATTTCTGTCTTTTTGCCCCAACATATAGGGAATTTCTGTTTTTTTGCCCCACAATTATAAGAATTTCTGCAATTTTGCTCTAAAATAGGGGGAATTTCTGACTTTTTGCCCGAAAATAAGAAGAATGCATACCTTTTTGCCATAAAAAAGGGAAATTTCTTCATTTTTGCTCCAAAATAAGGGGAATTTCTGCATTTTTGCCTCTAAATAAGTGGAATTTCTGTCTTTTTCCCTGAAAACAAAGGGAATTTCTGTCTTTTTTGCCCCAAAGTAAGAAAAATTTCTGACTTAGTACCCTTAAATAAGTGAAATTTCTGCAATTTTGCCCCAAAATATGGGAAATTTCTGCCTTTTTGCCCCCAAATAAGGGGAATTTCAGCCTTTTTACCTCAAAATAAGGGGAATTTCTGCATTTTTGCCTCAAAATATGGGAAATTTCTGCCTTTTTGCCCCAAAATAAGAAAATTTCTGCTTTTTTTCCCTGAAATAAGTGAAATTTCTGCAATTTTGCCCCAAAATAAGTGAAATTTCTGCAATTTTGGCCAAAAATAAGGGAAATTTCTGAAATTTTGTTCCAAAATAAGTGGAATTTCTGCGTTTTGCCCCAAAATAAGGAGAATTTCTGTCTTTTTGCCCTACAGTTAAGGGAATTTCTGCAATTTTACTCCAAAATACAGGGAATTTCTGCCTTTTTGCCTGAAAATAAGAAGAATGCATACCTTTTGGCTATAAAAAGGGAAATTTCTGCAATTTTGCTCCAAAATAAGGGGAATTTCTGCTTTTTTGCCTCTAAATAAATGGAATTTCTGTCTTTTTCCCCCCATACAAATGGAATTTCTGTATTTTTTGCCCCAAAATAAGGAAAATTTCTGAATTATTACCCTGAAATAAGTGAAATTTCTGCAATTTTGCCCCAGTATTAGAGAAATTTCTGCATTTTTGCCCCCAAATAAGGGGAATTTCAGCCTTTTTACCTCAAAATAAGAGGAATTTCTGCATTTTTGCCTCAAAATATTAGGAATTTCTGAATTTTGCCCCTAAAACCGGAAAATTTCGGCCTTTTTTCCCTGAAAAAAGTGAAATTTCTGCAATTTTGCCCCAAAATAATTGAAATTTCTGCAATTTTGCCCCAAAATAAGGGGAATTTTGGGAATTTTGCCCCAAAATAAATCGAATTTCTGAATTTTGCCCCCAAATGAGGAGAATTTCTGTCGTTTTGCCCTAACATATAGGGAATTTCTGCCTTTTTGCCCCACAATTAGGGGAATTTCTGCAATTTTGCTCCAAAATATGGGGAATTTCTGCTTTTTTGCCCCTAAATAAGTGGAATTTCTGTCTTTTTCCCCCAAAACAAGGAATTTCTATTTTTTTGCCCCAAAATAAGGAAAATTTCTGACTTATTACCTTGAAATAAGTGAAATTTCTGCAATTTTGCCCCAAAATAAGGAAAACTTCTGCCATTTTGCCCCAATATAAGGGGAATTTCAGCCTTTTTACATCAAAATAAGTGAAATTTCTGCAATTTTGCCCCAAAATAAGGGAAATTTCTTCTTTTTTGCCCCAAAATAAGAAAAATTTCTGTAATTTTGTACCAAAATAAAAGAAATTTCTGCCTTTTTGCCCCAAAATAAAAAATTTTTGACTTATTACCCTAAAATAAGTGAAATTTCTGGAATTTTGCCACAAAATCAGGGCAATTTCTGCCTTTTTGCTCCCAAATAAAGAGAATTTCAGCCTTTTTACCTAAAAATAAGGGGAATTTCTGAATTTTTGCCCCAAAATATAGGAAATTTCTGCCTTCTTGCCCCAAAATAAGACAAATTTCTGCAATTTTGTACAAAAATAAAAGAAATTTCTCCCTTTTTGCCCCAAAACAAGAAAATTTCTGCTTTTTTCTTCTGAAATAAGTGAAATTTCTCCAATTTTGCCTTAAAATAAGTGATATTTCTGCAATTTTGCCCCAAAATAAGGGAAATTCATGGAATTTTGCCCCAAAATATGTGGAATATCTGAGTTTTGCCCCAAAATAAGGAGAATTTCTGTCTTTTTGCCCCAACATATAGGGAATTTCTGCCTTTTTGCCCGAAAATAAGAAGAATGCATACCTATTTGCCATGAAAAAGGGAAATTTCTTCATTTTTGCTCCAAAATAAGGGGAATTTCTGCTTTTTTGCCTCTAAATAAGTGGAATTTCTGTCTTTTTCCCCCAAAACAAACGGAATTTCTGTCTTTTTTGCCACAAAATAAAGAAAATTTCTGTAATTTTGCACCAAAATAAAAGAAATTTCTGCCTTTTTGCCCCCAAATAAGAAAATTTTTCCTTTTTTTCTGAAATAAGTGAAATTTCTGCAATTTTGCCCCAAAATAAGAGAAATTTCTGCCTTTTTGCCCCCAAATAAGGGAAATTTCAGCCTTTTTACCTCAAAATAAAGAAAATTTCTACATTTTTGCCCCAAAATATGGGAAATTTATGCCTTTTTGCCCCAAAATAAGAAAAATTTCTGCAATTTTGCACCAAAATAAAAGAAATTTCTGCCTTTTTGCCACAGAATAAGAAAAATTTCTCCAATTCTGTACCAAAATAAAAGAAATTTCTAAAATTTTGCTCCAAAATAAGGGAAATTTCTGATTTTTGCCCAGATATAAGGAGAATTTCTGTATTTTTGCCCCAAAATAAAGGGAATTTCTGCCTTTTTGTCCCAAAATTGGGGGAGTTTCTGCAATTTTGCTTCAAAATCATGGGAATTTCTGCCTCTTTTCCTGAAAATAAAGGGAACTTCTGCCAATTTGCCCCAAATAAAAGGAATTTCTGCATTTTTGCCCCAATATTAGGAGAATTTCTGCAATTTTGCTCCAAAATACAGGGAATTTCTGCCTTTTTGCCCGAAATTAAGGGGATTTTCTGCCTTTTTGCCCCCAAACAAGGGTAATTTCTGCAATTTTATCCCAAAATAAGGGGAATTTCTGCCTTTTTGCCCCCAAATAAGGGCAATTTCTGCCTTTATGCCCTGAAATATGTGACATGTCTTCAATTTTACCCCAAAATAAGGTGAATTTCTGCCTTTTTGCCCCAAAATAATGGGAATTTCTGCATTTTGCCAAAAATAAGAAAGATTTTTGTTTTTTTCTCTGAAATAAGTGAAATTTCTGCAATTTTGCCTTAAAATAAAAGAAATATCTTCAATTTTTTCCCATAATAAAAAAATTTTCTGCAATTTTGCCCCAAAATAAAGGGAATTTCTGTTTTTTGTCCCCAAAAAAGGCAATTTCTGCAATTTTGCCATAAAATAAGGGGAATTTCTGCCTTTTGCCCCAAAATAAGAAAATTTCTCATTTTTATTCTGAAATAAGTGAAATTTCTGCAATTTTGCTCCAAAATACGGGGAATTTCTGCCTTTTTGTCCGAAAATAAAAAGAATGCATACCTTTTTGCCATAAAAAAGGGAAATCTCTTAATTTTTACTCCAAAATAAGTGGAATTTCTGCTTTTTTGCCTCTAAATAAGTGGAATTTCTGTCTTTTTATCCCAAAACAAAGGGAATTTCTGTCTTTTTTGCCCCAAAATAAGGAAAATTTCTGACTTATTACCCTGAAATAAGTGAAATTTCTGCAATTTTGCCCCAAAATAAGGGAAATTTATGCTTTTTTGCCCCAAATAAGGGGAATTTCAGCCTTTTTACCTCAAAATAAGAGGAATTTCTGCCTTTTTGCCCCAAAATAAGGAAAATTTCTGCCTTTTTTTCCATGAAAAAAGTGAAATTTCTGCAATTTCGCCCCAAAATAAGTGAAATTTCTGCAATTTTGCCCCAAAATAAGGGAAATTTCTGGAATTTTGCCCCAAAATAAGTGGAATTTCTGAGTTTTGCCCCAAAATAAGGAGAATTTCTGTCTTTTTGCCCCAACATATAGGGAATTTCTGCCTTTTTGCCCCACAATTAGGGGAATTTCTGCAATTTTGCTCCAAAATACGGGGAATTTCTGCTTTTTAGCCCGAAAATTAGAGGAATGTATACCTTTTTCCACAAAAAAAGGAAAATTTCTTCATTTTTGCTCCAAAATAATAAGAATTTCTGCTTTTTAGCCTCTAAATAAGTGGAATATCAGTCTTTTTCCTTTAAAACAAAGAGAATTTCTGTTTTTTGCCCCAAAATAAGGAAAATTTCTGACTTATTATTCTGAAATAAGTGAAATTTCTGCAATTTTGCCTCAAAATAAGGGAAATTTCTGCCTTTTTGCCCCCAAATAAGGGGAATTTCAGCGTTTTTACCTCAAAATAAGGGAAATTTCTGCTTTTTTGCCCCAAAATATGGGAGATTTCTGCCTTTTTGCCCCAAAATAAGAAACATTTCTGCAATTTTGTACCAAAATAAAAGAAATTTCTGCCTTTTTGCCCCAAAATAAGAAAATTTCTGCTTTTGTTCTCTGAAATAAGTGAAATTTCTGCAATTTTGCCTCAAAATAAGGGAAATTTCTGCCTTTTTGCCCCCAAATAAGGGGAATTTCAGCCTTTTTACCTAAAAATAAGAGGAATTTCTGCATTTTTGCCCCAAAATATGGGAGATTTCTGCCTTTTTGCCCTAAAATAAGAAAAATTTCTGCAATTTTGTACCAAAATATTAGAAATTTCTGCCTTTTTGCACCAAAATAAGAAAATTTCTGCTTTTTTTTCTGACATAAGTGAAATTTTTGCAATTTTGCCCCAAAATAAGTGAAATTTCTGCAATTTTGCCTCAAAATAAGGGAAATTTCTGGAATTTTGCGCCAAAATAAGTGGAATTTCTGAGTTTTGCCCCAAAATAATGAGAATTTCTGTCTTTTTGCCCCAACATATAGGGAATTTCTGCCTTTTTGCCCCACAATTAGGGGAATTTCTGCAATTTTGCTCCAAAATACGGGGAATTTTTGCCTTTTTGCCCGAAAATAAGAAGAATGCATAACTTTTTGCCATAAAAAAGGGAAATTTCTTCATTTTTGCTCCAAAATAAGAGAAATTTCTGCTTTTTTGCCTCTAAATAAGTGGAATTTCTGTCTTTTTCCCCCAAAACAAAGGGAATTTTTGTCCTTTTGGCCCCAAAGTAAGGAAAATTTCTGACTTATTACCCTGAAATAAGTGAAATTTCTGCAATTTTGCCCCAAAATAAGGGAAATTTCTGCCTTTTTGCCCCGAAATAAGGGGAATTTCAGCCTTTTTACCTCAAAATAAGGGGAATTTCTGCATTTTTGTTCCAAAATATGGGAAATTTCTTCCTTTTTGCCACAAAATAAGAAAAATTTCTGCAATTCTGTACCAAAATAAAAGAAATTTCTAAAATTTTGCCCCAAAATAAGGGATATTTTTGATTTTTGCCCCAAAATAAGGGGAATTTCTGCCTTTTTGCCCCAAAATAAAGAAAATTACTGCATGTTTTACCCCAAAATTAGGTAAATTTCTGCAATTTTGCTCTAAAATACGGGGATTTTCTGCCTTTTTCTCCGAAAATAAAGGGAATTTCTGCCATTTTGCCGCGAAATAAGTGAAATTTCTGCAGTTTTACCTCAAAATAAAGGGACGTTCTGCATTTTTGCCCCAAAATTAGGGGAATTTCTGCAATTTTGCTTCAAATTACGGGGAATTTCTGCCTTTTTCCCCCATAATTAGGGGAATTTCTGCAATTTTGCTAGAAAATAAAAAGAATGTATACCTTTTTGCCATAAAAAAGGTTAATTTCTTCATTTTTTACCCCAAAATAAGGGGATTTTCCGCCTTTTTGACTCAAAATAAGTGCAATTTCTGACTTTTCCACAAAAATAAACGGAATTTCTGTCTTTTTCCTTTAAAATAAGGGGAATTTCTAACTTTTTGCCCCAAAATAAGGGGAATTTCAGCCTTTTTACCTCAAAATAAGGGGAATTTCTGCATTTTTGTCGAAAAATATGGGAAATTTCTGCATTTTTGCCCAAATTAAGAAAAATTTCTGCAATTTTGTACCAAAATAAATGAAATTTCTGCCTTTTTGCCCCAAAATAAGAAAATTTCTGCCTTTTTTCCCTGACATAAGTGAAATTTCTGCAATTTTGCCCCAAATTAAGTGAAATTTCTGCAATTTTGCCACAAAATAAGGGAAATTTCTGGAAGTTTGCCCCAAAATAAGTGGAATTTCTGAGTTTTGCCCCAAAATAAGGAGAATTTCTGTCTTTTTGCCCTAACATATAGGGAATTTCTGCATTTTTGTTCCACAATTAGGAGAATTTCTGCAATTTTGCTCCATAATACAAGGAATTTCTGCTTTTTAGCCCAAAAATAAGTGGAATGTATACCTTTTGCCACAAAAAAGGGAAATTTCTTCATTTTTACTCCAAAATAAAAGGAATTTCTGCTTTTTTCCTCTAAAAAAGTGGAATTTCTGTGTTTTTCCCCCGAAACAAAGGGAATTTCTGTCTTTTTTGCCCCAAAATAAGGAAAATTTCTGACTTATTACAATGAAATAAGTGAAATTTCTGCAATTTTGCCTCAAAATAAGGGAAATTTTTGCTTTTTTCCCCCAAATAAGAGAAATTTCAGCCTTTTTACCTCAAAATAAGAGGAATTTCTGCATTTTTCCCCTAAATATGGGAGATTTCTGCCTTTTGCCCCAAAATAAGAAAAATTTCTGCAATTTTGTACCAAAATAAAAGAAATTTCTGCCTTTTTGCACCAAAATAGGAAAATTTCTGAATTTTTTTTTGAAATAAGTGAAATTTCTGCAATTTTGCCCCAAAATAAGTGAAATTTCTGCAATTTTGCCCCAAAATAAGGGAAATTTCTGGAATTTTGCCCCAAAATAAGTGGAATTTCTGAGTTTTGCCCCAAAATAAGGAGAATTTCTGTCTTTTTGCCCCAACATATAGGGAATTTCTGCCTTTTTGCCCCATAATTAGAGGAATTTCTGCAATTTTGCTCCAAAATACGGGGAATTTCTGCCTTTTTGCCCGAAAATAAGAAGAATGCATACTTTTTTGCCATAAAAAAAGGGAAATTTCTTCAGTTTTTCTCTAAAATAAGGGGAATTTCTGCTTTTTTGCCTCTAAATAAGTGGAATTTCTGTCTTTATCCCTAAAAACAAAGGGAATTTCTGTCTTTTTTGCCCCAAAATAAGGAAAATTTTTGACTTATTACCCTGAAATAACTGAAATTTCTGCAATTTTGCTCGAAAATAAGGGAAATTTCTGCCTTTTTCCCGCCAAATAAGGGGAATTTAAGCCTTGTTACCTCAAAATAAGAGGAATTTCTGCATTTTTGCCCCAAAATATGGGAGATTTCTGCTTTTTTGTTCCAAAATAAGAATAATTTATGCAATTTTGTACCAAAATAAAAGAAACTTCTGCCTTTTTGCACCAAAATAAGAAAATTTCTGCTTTTTTTTCTGAAATAAGTGAAATTTCTGCAATTTTGCTCCAAAATAAGTGAAATTTCTGCAATTTTGCCCCAAAATAAGGGAAATTTCTTCAGTTTTGCTCCAAAATAAGGGGAATTTCTGCTTTTTTGCCTCTAAATAAGTGGAATTTCTGTCTTTATCCCCCAAAACAAAGGGAATTTCTGTCTTTTTTGCCCCATAATAAGGAAAATTTCTGACTTATTACTCTGAAATAAGTGAAATTTCTGCAATTTTGCTCCAAAATAAGGGAAATTTCTGCTTTTTGCCCCCAAATAAGGGGAATTTCAGCCTTTTTACCTCAAAATAAGAGGAATTTCTGCATTTTTGCCCCAAAATATGGGAGATTTCTGCTTTTTTGTTCCAGAATAAGAAAAATTTATGCAATTTTGTACCAAAATAAAAGAAATTTCTGCCTTTTTGCACCAAAATAAGAAAATTTTTGCTTTTTTTTCTGAAATAAGTAAAATTTCTGCAATTTTGCCCCAAAATAAGTGAAATTTCTGCCTTTTTGCCCCAAAATAAGGGGAATTTCAGCCTTTTTACCTCAAAATAAGAAGAATTTCTGCATTTTTGTTCCAAAATATGAGAAATTTGTGCCTTTTTGCCACAAAATAAGAAAAATTTCTGCAATTCTGTACCAAAATATAAGAAATTTCTAAAATTTTGCCCCAAAATAAAAGAAATTTCTGATTTTTGCCTCGAAAAAATGAGAATTTCTGTATTTTTGCTCCAAAATTAGGGGAGTTTCTGCAATTTTGTTCAAAATACAGGGAATTTCTGCCTTTTTTCCTGAAAATAAGGGGAACTTCTGCCGATTTGCCCCAAATAAAGGGAATTTCTGCATTTTTGCCCCAATATTAGGGGAATTTCTTCAATTTTGCTCCAAAATACGGGGAATTTCTGCTTTTTTGCCCGAAATTATGGGGATTTTCTGCATTTTGCCCCCAAACACGGGACATTTCTGCAATTTTATCCCAAAATAAGGGGAATATCTGCCTTTTTGCCCCCAAATAAGGGGAATTTATGCCTTTTTGCCCCCAAAATAATGGGAATTTCTGCATTTTGCCCTAAAATAAGAAAAATTTTTGCTTTTTTCTCCGAAATAAGTGAAATTTCTGCAATTTTGTCTCAAAATAAGGGAAATTTCTGCCTTTTTGCTTCCAAATAATGGGAATTTCAGCCTTTTTACCTCAAAATAAGAGGAATTTCTGCATTTTGCCCCAATATATGGGAGATTTCTGCATTTTTGCCCCACAATAAGAAAAATTTCTGCAATTTTGTACCAAAATAAAAGAAATTTCTGCCTTTTTGCACCAAAATAAATAAATTCTGCTTTTTTTCCGAAATAAGAGAAATTTCTGCAATTTTGCCCCAAAATAAGTGAAATTTCTGCAATTTTGCCCCAAAATAAGGGAAATTTCTGGCATTTTGCCCCAAAATAAGTGGAATTTCTGAGTTTTGCCCCAAAATAAGGAGAATTTCTGTCTTTTTGCCCCAACATATAGGAAATTTTTGCCTTTTTGCCCCACAATTAGGGGAATTTCTGCAATTTTTCTCCAAAATACAGGGAATTTCTGCCTTTTTGCCCGAAAATAAGAAGAATGCATACCTTTTTGCCATAAAAAAGGGAAATTTTTTCATTTTTGCTCCAAAATAAGGGGAATTTCTGCCTTTTTGCCCTGAAATATGTGAAATGTCTGCAATTTCACCCCAAAATAAGGTGAATTTCTGCCATTGTGCCCCAAAATAATGGGAATTTCTGCATTTTGCCCTAAAATAAGAAAAAGTTTTGCTTTTTTTCTCTGAAATAAGTGAAATTTCTGCAATTTATCCTTAAAATAAAAGAAATATCTGCAATTTTTCCCCATAATAAAGGTATTTTCTGTAATATTGCCCCAAAATAAAGAGAATTTCTGTTTTTTGTCACAAAATAAGGGAAATTTCTGCAATTTTGTTCTAAAATAAGGAGAATTTCTGCCTTTTGCCCCAAAATAAGAAAATTTCTCCTTTTTTTCTGAAATAAGTGAAATTTCTGCAATTTTGCCCAAAAATAAGTGAAATTTCTGAATTTTGCCCCAAAATAAGGAGAATTTCTGTCTTTTTGCCACAACATATAGGGAATTTTTGCCTTTTTGCACACAATTAGGGAAATTTCTGCAATTTTGCTCCAAAATACGGGGAATTTCTGCCTTTTTGTCTGAAAATAAGAAGAATGCATACCTTTTTTCCATAAAAAAGGAAAATTTCTTCATTTTTGCTCCAAAATAAGAAGAATTTCTGCTTTTTTGCCTCTAAATAAGTTGAATTTCTCTCTTTTTCCCCCAAAGCAAAGGGAATTTCTGTCTTTTTTGCCCCAAAATAAGAAAAATTTCTGCCTTTTTTCCCTGAAATAAGTGATATTTCTGCAATTTTGCCCCAAAATAAGTAAAATTTCTGCAATTTTGCCCCAAAATAAGGGAAATATCTGGAATTTTGCCCCAAAATAAGTAGAATTTCTGAGTTTTGCCCCAAAATAAAAAGAATTTCTTTCCTTTTGCCCTAACATATAGAGAATTTCTGCATTTTTGCCCCACAATTAGGGGAATTTTTGCAATTTTGCTCCAAAATACGGGGAATTTCTGCTTTTTAGCCTGAAAATAAGGGGAATGTATACCTTTTGCCACAAAAAAGGGAAATTTCTTCATTTTTGCTCCAAAATAAGGGGAATTTCTGCTTTTTTGCCTCTAAATAAGTGGAATTTCTGTCTTTTTCCCCCAAAACAAATGGGATTTCTGTCTTTTTTGCCCCAAATAAGGAAAATTTCTTACTTATTACCCTGAAATAAGTGAAATTTCTGCAATTTTGCCCCAAAATAAGAGAAATTTCTGCTTTTTTGTTCCCAAATAAGGGGAATTTCAGCCTTTTTACCTCAAAATAAGGGGAATTTCTGCATTTTTACCACAAAATATTAGGAATTTCTGCATTTTTGCCCCAAAATAATGAAAATTTCTGCCTTTTTACCATGAAATAAGTGAAATTTCTGCAATTTTGCCCCAAAATAAGTGAAATTTCTGCAATTTTGCCCCAAAATAAAGAAAATTTCTGGAATTTTGCCCCAAAATAAGTGGAATTTCTGAGTTTTGCCCCAAAATAAGGAGAATTTCTGTCTTTTTGCCCCAACATATAGGGAATTTCTGTCTTTTTGCCCCACAATTAGGGGAATTTCTGCAATTTTGCTCCAAAATACGGAGAATTTCTGCCTTTTTGCCCGAAAATAAGAAGAATGCATACCTTTTTGCCATAAAAAAAAGGAAATTTCTTCATTTTTGCTTCAAAATAAGGGGAATTTCTGCTTTTTTGCCTCTAAATAAGTGGAATTTCTGTCTTTTCCTTCAAAACAAAGAGAATTTCTGTTATTTTGGCCCCAAAATAAGTAAAATTTCTGACTTATTATTCTGAAATAAGTGAAATTTCTCCAATTTGCCCCAAAATAAAGGAAATTTCTGCCTTTTTGCCCCCAAATAATGGGAATTTCAGCCTTTTTACCTCAAAATAAGGGGAATTTCTGCATTTTTGCCCCAAAATATGGGAGATTTCTGCCTTTTTGCCCCAAAATGAGAAAAATTTCTGCAATTTTGTACCAAAATCAAAGAAATTTCTGCCTTTTTGCACCAAAATAGGAAAATTTCTGAATTTTTTTAAATAAGTGAAATTTCTGCAATTTTGCTTCAAAATAAGTGAAATTTCTGCAATTTTGCCCCAAAATAAGGGAAATTTCTGGAATTTTGCCCCAAAATAAGTGGAATTTCTGAGTTTTGCCCCGAAATAAGGAGAATTTCTGTCTTTTTGCCCCAACATATAGGGAATTTCTGCCGTTTTGCCCCACAATTAGGGGAATTTCTGCAATTTTGATCCAAAATACAGGGAATTTCTGCCTTTTGCCCGAAAATAAGAAGAATGCATACCTTTTTGCCATAAAAAAGAGAAATTTCTTCAGTTTTGCTCCAAAATAAGGGGAATTTATGCTTCTTTGCCTCTAAATAAGTGGAATTTCTGTCTTTATCCTTCAAAACAAAGGGAATTTTTGTCTTTTTTGCCCCAAAATAAGGAAAATTTCTGACTTATTACCCTGAAATAAGTGAAATTTCTGCAATTTTGCCCCAAAATAAGGGAAATTTCTGCCTTTTTGCCCCCAATGAAGGGGAATTTCAGCTTTTTTACCTCAAAATAAGGGGAATTTCTGCCTTTTTCAGACAAAATATTAGGAATTTCTGCCTTTTTGCACCAAAATAAGGAAAATTTCTGCTTTTTTTCTCTGAAATAAGTGAAATTTCTGCAATTTTGCCCCAAAATAAGTGAAATTTCTGCAATTTTGCCCCTAAATAAGGGAAATTTCTGGAATTTTGCCCCAAAATAAGTGGAATTTCTGAGTTTTGCCCCAAAATAAGGAGAATTTCTCTCTTTTTGTCCTAAAAAAAAAGAGAATTTCTGCATTTTTGCCCCACATTTAAGGGAATTTCTGCAATTTTGCTCCAAAATACAAGGAATTTCTGCCTTTTTGCACGAATATATAAAGAATGCATACCTTTTTGCCATAAAAAAAAGAAATTTCTTCATTTTTGCTCCAAAATAAGGGGAATTTCTTCAATTTTGCTCCAAAATACGGGGAATTTCTTCTTTTTAGCCCGAAAATAAGGGGAATGTATACCTTTTGCGACAAAAAAGATAAATTTCTTCATTTTTGCTTCAAAATAAGAAGAATTTCTGCTTTTTTGCCTCTAAATAAGTGGAATTTCTGTCTTTTTCCCCCAAACCCAGGAAATTTCTGTTTTTTGCCCCAAAATAAAGAAAATTTCTGACTTATTACCCTGAAATAAGTAAAATTTCTGCAATTTTGCCTCAAAATAAGGGAAATTTCTGCCTTTTTGCCCCCAAATAAGGGGAATTTCAGCCTTTTTACCTCAAAATAAGAGGAATTTATGCATTTTTGCCCCAAAATATAAGAGATTTATGCCTTTTTGCCCCCAAATAAGAAAAATTTCTGCAATTTTGTACCAAAATAAAAGAAATTTCTGCCTTTTGCATCAAAATAAGAAAATTTCTGCTTTTTTTTCTGAAATAAGTGAAATTTCTGCAATTTTGCCCCAAAATAAGTGAAATTTCTGCAATTTTGCCCCAAAATAAGTGATATTTCTGGAATTTTGCCCCAAAATAAGTGGAATTTCTGAGTTTTGCCCCAAAATAAAGAGAATTTCGGTCTTTTTGCCCCAACATATAGGGAATTTCTGACTTTTTGCCCCACAATTAGGGGAATTTATGCAATTTTGCTCCAAAATACGGGGAATTTCTGCTTTTTAGCCTGAAAATAAGGGGAATGTATATCTTTTGCCACAAAAAAGGGAAATTTCTTCATTTTTGCACCAAAATAAGGGAAATTTCTGCTTTTTTGCTTCTAAATAAGTGGAATTTCTGTCTTTTTTTCCCAAAACAAAGGGAATTTCTGTCTTTTTTGCCCCAAATAAGGAAAATTTCTGAATTATTACCCTGAAATAAGTGAAATTTCTGCAATTTTGCCCCAGAATAAGGAATATTTCTGCTTTTTGCCCCAAATAGGGGGAATTTCTGCCTTTTTACCTCAAAATAAGGGGAATTTTTGCATTTTTACCACAAAATATTTGGAATCTCTGCATTTTTGCCCAAAAATAAGGAAAATTTCTGCCTTTTTACTATGAAATAAGTGAAATTTCTGCAATTTTGCCCCAAGATAAGTGAAATTTCTGCAATTTTGCTACAAAATTAGGGAAATTTCTGGAATTTTGCCCCAAAATAAGTGGAATTTCTGAGTTTTGCCCCAAAATAAGGAGAATTTCTGTCTTTTTGCCCTAACATATAGGGAATTTCTGCCTTTTTGCCCCACAATTAGGGGAATTTCTGCTATTTTGCTCCAAAATACGGGTAATTTCTGCTTTCTAGCCCAAATATAAGTGGAATGTATACCTTTTGCCACAAAAAAGGGAAATTTCTTCATTTTTACTCCAAAATAAAAGGAATTTCTGCTTTTTTGCCTCTAAAAAAGTGGAATTTCTGTCTTTTTCCCCCAAAACAAAGGGAATTTTTGTCTTTTTTGCCCCAAAATAAGGAAAATTTCTGACTTATTACACTGAAATAAGTGAAATTTCTGCAATTTTGCCACAAAATAAGGGAAATTTCTGCCTTTTGGCCCCCAAATAAGGGAAATTTCGCCTTTTTTCCTCAAAATAAGAGGAATTTCTGCATTTTTGCCCCAATATATAGTGATTTCTGCCTTTTTGCCCCAAAAAAAGAAAAATTTCTGCAATTTTGTATCAAAATAAAAAAAATTTCTGCCTTTTTGCACCAAAATAGGAAAATTTCTGAATTTTTTTCTTAAATAAGTTAAATTTCTGCAATTTTGCCCCCAAATAAGGGAATTTTCTGGAATGTTGCACCAAAATAAGTGGAATTTCTGAGTTTTGCCCCAAAATAAGGAGAATTTCTGTCTTTTTTCCCCAAAATATAGGGAATTTCTCCCTTCTTGCCCCACCATTAGGGGAATTTCTGCAATTTTTCTTCAAAATACGGGGAATTTCTGCCTTTTTGCCCGAAAATAAGAAGAATGCATACCTTTTTGCCATAAAAAAGGGAAATTTCTTCAGTTTTGCTCCAAAATAAGGGGAATTTCTGCTTTTGTGCCTCTAAATAAGTAAAATTTCTGTCTTTTTCCCACAAAACAAAGAGAATTTCTGTCTTTTTTGCCCCAAAGTAAAAACAATTTCTGACTTATTACCCTGAAATAAGTGAAATTTCTGCAATTTTGCCCCAAAATAAGGGAAATTTCTGCAATTTTGTACCAAAATAAAAGAAATTTCTGCCTTTTTGCACCAAAATAAATAAATTCTGCTTTTTTTCTGAAATAAGTGAAATTTCTGCAATTTTGCCCTAAAATAAGTGAAATTTCTGCAATTTTGCCTTATAATAAGGGAAATTTCTGGAATTTTGCCCCAAAATAAGTGGAATTTCTGAGTTTTGCCCCGAAATAAGGAGAATTTCTGTCTTTTTGCCTGAACATATAGGGAATTTCTGCCTTTTTGCCCCACAATTAGGGGAATTTCTGCAATTTTGCTCCAAAATACGGGGAATTTCTGCCTTTTTGCCCGAAAATAAGAAGAATGCATAGCTTTTTGCCATAAAAAAGGGAAATTTCTTTATTTTTGCTCCAAAATAAGGGGAATTTCTGCAATTTTGATCAAAAATACGGGGAATTTCTGCTTTTTAGCCCGAAAATAAGCGGAATGTATACCTTTTGCCACAAAAAAAAGATAAATTTCTTCATTTTTGCTCCAATAAAGAAGAATTTCTGCTTTTTTGCCTCTAAATAAGTGGAATTTCTGTCTTTTTCCCCCAAAACAAAGGGAATTTCTGTTTTTTGCCCCAAAGTAAGAAAAATTTCTGACTTATTACCCTGAAATAAGTGAAATTTCTGCAATTTTGCCTCAAAATAAGGGAAATTTCTGTCTTTTTGCCCCCAAATAAGGGAAATTTCAGCCTTTTTACCTCAAAATAAGAGGCATTTATGCATTTTTGCCCCAAAATATAGGGGATTTCTGTTTTTTGCCCCCAAATAAGAAAAATTTCTGCAATTTTGTACCAAAATAAAAGAAATTTCTGCCTTTTTGCACCAAAATAAGAAAATTTCTGCTTTTTTTCTGAAATAATTGAAATTTCTGCAATTTTGCCAAAATAAGTGAAATTTCTGCAATTTTGCCCCAAAATAAGTGAAATTTCTGGAATTTTGTCCCAAAATAAGTGGAATTTCTGAGTTTTGCCCCAAAATAGAAAGAATTTCTGTCTTTTTGCCCCACAATTAGGGGAATTTCTGCAATTTTGCTCCAAAATACGGGGAATTTCTGCTTTTTAGCCTGAAAATAAGAAGAATGCATACCTTTTGCCACAAAAAAAAATTTCTTCATTTTTGCTCCAAAATAAGGAGAATTTCTGCTTTTTTGCTTCTAAATAAGTGGAATTTCTGACTTTTTCCCCCAAAACAAAAGGAATTTCTGTCTTTTTTGCCCCAAATAAGGAAAATTTCTGACTTATTACCCTGAAATAAGTGAAATTTTTTCAATTTTGCCCCCAAATAAGGGAAATTTCTGCTTTTTGCCCCCAAATAAGGGAAATTTCTGCCTTTTTATCACAAAATAAGGGGAATTTTTGCATTTTTGCCACAAAATATTTGGAATTTCTTCATTTTTGCCCCAAAATGAGGAAAATTTCTGCCTTTTTACCATGAAATAAGTGAAATTTCTGCATTTTTGCCCCAAAATAAGGGAAATGTCTGCAATTTTGCCCCAAAATAAGGGAAATTTCTGCAATTTTGCCCCAAAATAAAGGAAATTTCTGCAATTTTGCCCCAAAATAATAGGAATTTCTGCCCTTTTGCCGAAAAAAAGGGGAATTTCATCATTTTACCTCCAAATAAGGGGAATTTCTGCCTTTTTGCCACAAAATATGGGGAATATCTGCCCTATTGCCCTTAAATAAGGAAAATTTCTGCTTTTCTGCCCCAATTAACGGGAATTTCTGCCTTTTTGCCACAAAGTAAAGGGAATTTCTGCCTTTTTACCCCAAAATAACGGGAATTTCAGCCTTTTTACCTCAAAATAAGGGGAATTTCTGCCTTGTTCCCCAAAATATGGGTAATTTTTGCCTTTTTGTTCCAAAATAAGGAAAATTTCTACAATTTTGTATCAAAATAAAAGAAATTTCTGCTTTTTGCCCCAAAATAAAAGGAATTTCTGACTTTTTGCCCTGAAATAAATGAAATTTCTGCAATTATGCCCGAAAATAAGGGAAATTTGTGTATTTTTGCCTCCAAATGAGGGGAATTTCTGCCTTTTTGCCCCAAAATATGGGGAATTTCAGGATTTTACCTCATAATAAAGGAAATTTTAGGCTTTTTGCACCAAAATATGGGAAATTTCTGCCTTTTTGCCACAAAATAAGAAAAATTTCTGCAAGTCTGTAACAATATAAAAGAAATTTCTAAAATTTTGACCCGAAATAAGGGAAATTTCTGATTTTTGCCCCAAAATAATGAGAATTTCTCTATTTTTGCCCCAAAATAAAGGGAATTTCTGCCTTTATGCCCCAAAATTAGGGGAGTTTCTGCAATTTTGCTCCAAAATAAGAGGAATTTCTGCTTTTTTACCCGAAATTAAGTGGATTTTCTGCCTTTTTGCCCCTAAAGAAAAAAAATTTCTGCAATTTTATTCCAAAATAAGAGGAATTTCTGCCTTTCTGCCTTAAAATAAGGGGAATTTCTGTCTTTTTGCCCTGAAATATGTGAAATTGTTTCAATTTTACCCCAAAATAAGGTGAATTTCTGCCTTTTTGCCCCAAAATAATGGGAATTTCTGCCTTTTTGCCCCAAAATAAGAAAAATTTTGCTTTTTTTCTCTGAAATAAGTGAAATTTCTGCAATTTTGCCCTAAAATAAGGGAAATTTCTGCAATTTTTCCCCATAATAAGGGAAATTTCTGCAATTTTGCCCCAAAATAAGGGGAATTTCTGCCTTTTTGCCCCAAAATATGAGGAATTTCTGACTTTTTGCCCCAAAATAAGAAAAATTTCTGCAATTTTGTACCAAAATAAAAAAAATTTCTGCCTTTTTGCCCCCCAAAAAAAATTTTTGCCTTTTTTCCCTGAAATAAGTGAAATTTCTGCAATTTTGCCCCAAAATATGGAAATTTCTGCAATTTTGCCCCAATGTAAAGGAAATTTCTGCAATTTTGCCCCAAAATAAGGAAAATTTCTGACTGTTTGCTCCCAAAAAAGGAGATTTTCTGTCTTTTTGCCCCAAAATAAGGAGAATTTTTGCCTTTTGCCCGAAAATTATGAGAATTTCTGCAATTTTGCTTCAAAATACGGGGAATTTCTGCTTTCTAGCCCCAAAATAAAGGGAATTTCTGCATTTTACCACAAAATAAGAATAGTTTCTGCCTTTTGCCTCAAAATAAGGGGAATTTTCTGCCTTTTTGTTTCAAAATAAGAAAAATTTCTTCAATTTTGTACCATAATAAAAGAAATTTCTGCTCTTTGCCCCAAAATAAAAGGAATTTCTGAATTTTTGCCCTGAAATAAATGAAATTTCTGCAATTTTGCCCGAAAATAAGGGAAATTTGTGCCTTTTTTCCCCAAAATAAGAAGAATTTTTGCCTTTTGCCCCAAAATATGGGGAATTTCAGCATTTTACCTCAAAATAAGAAGAATTTCAGCCTTTTTGCCCCAAAATAAGAAAAATTTCTGCAATTTTGCCCCAAAATAAGGGGAATTTCTTCCTTTTTGCCCCAAAATAAAGGATATTTCAGTCTTTTTACCTGAAAATAAGTGAAATTTCTGCAATTTTGCCCCAAATAAGGAAAATTTCTGCAATTTTGCCCCAAAATAAGGTAAATTCCTGCAATTTTGCCCCAAAATAAGTGGAATTTTTGAGTTTTGCCCCAAAATAAGGAGAATTTCTGTCTTTTTGCCCCAACATATAGGGAATTTCTGCCTTTTTGCCCCACAATTAGGGGAATTTCTGTCTTTTTTGCCCCAAAATAAGGAAAATTTCTGACTTATTACCCTGAAATAAGTGAAATGTCTGCAATTTTGCCCCAAAATAAGAAAAATTTCTGCCTTTTTGCACCCAAATAAGGGGAATTTCAGCCTTTTTACCTCAAAATAAGGGGAATTTCTGCATTTTTGCCACAAAATATTAGGAATTTCTGCCTTTTTGCCCCAAAATAAGAAAAATTTCTGCCATTTTTACCTGAAATAAGGGAAATTTCTGCAATTTTGCCCCAAAATAAGTAAAATTTCTGCAATTTTGCCCCAAAATAAGGGAAATTTCTGGAATTTTGCCCCAAAATAAGTGGAAATTCTGAGTTTTGCCCCAAAATAAAGAGAATTTCTGCCTTTTTGCCCCACAATTAGGGGAATTTCTGCAATTTTGCTCCAAAATACGGGGAATTTCTGCCTTTTTGCCGAAAATAAGGGGAATGCATACCTTTTTGCCATAAAAAAGGGAAATTTCTTCATTTTTGCCCCAAATGAAGGGAAATTTCTGCCTTTTTGCCCTGAAATATGTGAAATTTCTGCAATTTTAGCCCAAAATAAGGTAAATTCCTGCCTTTTTGCCATCAAAATAATGGGAATTTCTGCCTTTTTGCCCCACAATTAGGGGATTTTCTGCAATTGTGCTCCAAAATACAAGGAATTTCTGCTTTTTTGCCCGAAAATAAGGGGAATGTATACCTTTTGCCACAAAAAAGGGAAATTTCTTCATTTTTGCCGCAAAATAAGTAGAATTTCTGCCTTCTTACCTCAAAATAAGTGATTTTTCTGCCTTTTTACCCAAAAGTAAACGGAATTTCTGTCTTTTTGCCCCAAAATAAAAGCAATTTTTGAATTTTGCCCTGAAATAAGTGAAATTTCTGCAATTTTGCCCCAAATTAAGGGAAATTTCTGGAATTTTGCCCCAAAATAAATGGAATTTCTGAGTTTTGCCCGAAAATAAGGAGAATTTCTGTCTTTTTGCCCCAACATATCGGGAATTTCTGCCTTTTTGCCCCACAATTAGGGGAATTTCTGCAATTTTGCTCCAAAATACGGGGAATTTCTGCCTTTTTGCCCAAAATTAAGGGGATTTTCTGCCTTTTTGCCCCCAAACAAGGGAAATTTCTGCAATTTTAACCCAAAATATGAAGAATTTCTGCCTTTTTACCCCCAAATAAGGGGAATTTCTGCCTTTTTGCCCTGAAATATGTGAAATGTTTGAAATTTTACCCCAAAAGAAGGTGAATTTCTGTCTTTGTGCCCCAAAATAATGGAAATTTCTGCATTTTGCCCTAAAATAAAAAAAATTTTTTTTTCTCTGAAATAAATGAAATTTCTGCAATTTTGCCTTACAATAAAAGAAATTTCTGCAATTTTTCCCCATAATAAAGGAAATTTCTGCAATTTTTTCTAAAATAAGGGGAATTTCTGATTTTTGCCACAAAATAAGGGGAATTTCTGCCTTTTTGCCTTAAAATAAAGAAAATTACTGCATGTTTTACCCCAAAATTAGGTGAATTTCTGCAATTTTGCTCCAAAATACGGGAATTTTCTCCCTTTTCGCCGAAAATGAAGTGAATTTCTGCCATTTTGCCGCGAAATAAGTGAAATTTCTGCAGTTTTACCCCAAAATAAGGGGAAGTTCTGCGTTTTTGCCCCAAAATTAGAGGAATTTCTGCAATTTTGCTCCAAAATACAGGGAATTTCTGCCTTTTTGCCCGAAAATAAAAAGAATGTATACCTTTTGCCATAAAAAAGGGAAATTTCTTCATTTTTACTCCAAAATAAGGGGATTTTCCGCCTTTTTGACTCAAAATAAGTGCAATTTCTGACTTTTCCCCAAAAATAAACGGAATTTCTGACTTTTTGCCCTGAAATAAGTTAAATTTCTAAAATTTTTCCCCAAAAATAAGGGAAATATCTGCTTTTTGCCCCAAAATAAGGGGAATTTCTGACTTTTTGCCCCAAAATAAGGGGAATGTCAGCCTTTTTTCCTCAAAATAAGGGGAATTTCTGCATATTTGCCCCAAATAATGGGAAATTTCTGACTTTTTGCCCCAAAATAAAAAAAATTTCTGCAATTTAGTACCAAAATAAAAAAAATTTCTGCCTTTTTGCCCCAAAATAAGAAAATTTCTGCTTTTTTTTCTGAAATAAGTAAAATTTCTGCAATTTTGCCTCAAAATAAGTGAAATTTCTGCAATTTTGCCCCAAAATAAGTGATATTTCTGGAATTTTGCACCAAAATAAGTGGAATTTCTGAGTTTTGCCCCAAAATAAGGAGAATTTCTGTCTTTTTGCCCCAAAATATAGGGAATTTCTCCCTTCTTGCCCCACCATTAGGGGAATTTCTGCAATTTTGCTTCAAAATACGGGGAATTTCTGCCTTTTTGCCCGAAAATAAGAAGAATGCATACCTTTTTGCCATAAAAAAGGGAAATTTCTTCAGTTTTGCTCCAAAATAAGGGGAATTTCTGCTTTTTTGCCTCTAAATAAGTGGAATTTCTGTCTTTATCCCCCAAAACAAAGAGAATTTCTGTCTTTTTTGCCCCAAAGTAAAAACAATTTCTGACTTATTACCCTGAAATAAGTGAAATTTCTGCAATTTTGCCCCAAAATAAGGGAAATTTCTGCCTTTTTGCCCCCAAATAAGGGGAATTTCAGCCTTTTTACCTCAAAATAAGAGGAATTTCTGCATTTTTGCCACAAAATATGGGAGATTTCTGCCTTTTCGCCCCAAAATAAGAAAAATTTCTGCAATTTTGTACCAAAATAAAAGAAATTTCTGCCTTTTTGCACCAAAATAAATAAATTCTGCTTTTTTCTGAAATAAGTGAAATTTCTGCAATTTTGCCCCAAAATAAGTGAAATTTCTGCAATTTTGCCCTAAAATAAGGGAAATTTCTGGAATTTTGCCCCAAAATAAGTGGAATTTCTGAGTTTTGCCCCGAAATAAGGAGAATTTCTGTCTTTTTGCCCCAACATATAGGGAATTTCTGCCTTTTTGCCCCACAATTAGGGGAATTTCTGCAATTTTGCTCCAAAATACGGGGAATTTCTGCCTTTTTGCCCGAAAATAAGAAGAATGCATAGCTTTTTGCCATAAAAAAGGGAAATTTCTGTATTTTTGCTCCAAAATAAGGGGAATTTCTGCAATTTTGATCCAAAATACGGGGAATTTCTGCTTTTTAGCCCGAAAATAAGCGGAATGTATACCTTTTGCCACAAAAAAAGATAAATTTCTTCATTTTTGCTCCAATAAAGAAGAATTTCTGCTTTTTTGCCTCTAAATAAGTGGAATTTCTGTCTTTTTCCCCCAAAACAAAGGGAATTTCTGTTTTTTGCCCCAAAGTAAGATGAATTTCTGACTTATTACCCTGAAATAAGTGAAATTTCTGCAATTTTGCCTCAAAATAAGGGAAATTTCTGTCTTTTTGCCCCCAAATAAGGGAATTTTCAGCCTTTTTACCTCAAAATAAGAGGAATTTATGCATTTTTGGCCCAAAATATAGGGGATTTCTGCTTTTTGCCCCCAAATAAGAAAAATTTCTGCAATTTTGTACCAAAATAAAAGAAATTTCTGTCTTTTTGCACCAAAATAAGAAAATTTCTGCTTTTGTTCTGAAATAATTGAAATTTCTGCAATTTTGCCAAAATAAGTGAAATTTCTGCAATTTTGCCCCAAAATAAGTGAAATTTCTGGAATTTTGTCCCAAAATAAGTGGAATTTCTGAGTTTTGCCCCAAAATAAAAAGAATTTCTGTCTTTTTGCCCCACAATTAGGGGAATTTCTGCAATTTTGCTCCAAAATACGGGGAATTTCTGCTTTTTAGCCTGAAAATAAGAAGAATGCATACCTTTTGCCACAAAAAAAAATTTCTTCATTTTTGCTCCAAAATAAGGGGAATTTCTGCTTTTTTGCTTCTAAATAAGTGGAATTTCTGTCTTTTTCCCCCAAAACAAAAGGAATTTCTGTCTTTTTTGCCCCAAATAAGGAAAATTTCTGACTTATTACCCTGAAATAAGTGAAATTTCTTCAATTTTGCCCCATAATAAGGGAAATTTCTGCTTTTTGCCCCCAAATAAGGGAAATTTCTGCCTTTTTATCACAAAATAAGGGGAATTTTTGCATTTTTGCCACAAAATATTTGGAATTTCTTCATTTTTGCCCCAAAATGAAGAAAATTTCTGCCTTTTTTCCCTGAAATAAGTGAAATTTCTGCAATTTTGCCCCAAAATAAGGGAAATTTCTGCAATTTTGCCCCAATGTAAAGGAAATTTCTGCAATTTTGCCCCAAAATAAGGGGAATTTCTGACTGTTTGCTCCCGAAAAAGGAGATTTTCTGTCTTTTTGCCCCAAAATAAAAAGAATTTCTGCCTTTTTGCCCGAAAATTATGAGAATTTCTGCAATTTTGCTCCAAAATACAAAGAATTTCTGCCTTTTTGCCCGAAAATAAAGGGAATGTATACCTTTTTGCCATAAAAAAGCAAATTTCTTCATTTTTGCCCCAAAATAAGGGGAATTTCTGACTGTTTGCTCCCCAAAAAGGAGATTTTCTGTCTTTTTGCCCCATAATAAGGAGAATATCTGCCTTTTTGCCCAAAAATTATGAGAATTTCTGCAATTTTGCTTCAAAATACAGGGAATTTCTGTTTTTTAGCCCCAAAATAAAGGGAATTTCTGCATTTTACTTCAAATTGAGAATAATTTCTGCCTTTTGCCTCAAAATAAGTGGAATTTTCTGCCTTTTTGTTTCAAAATAAGAAAAATTTCTTCAATTTTGTACCATAATAAAAGAAATTTCTGCTCTTTGCCCCAAAATAAAAGGAATTTCTGACTTTTTGCCCTGAAATAAATGAAATTTCTGCAATTTTGCCCGAAAATAAGAGAAATTTGTGCCTCTTTGCCCCAAAATAAGAAGTTTTGCCTTTTGCCCCAAAATATGGGGAATTTCAGCATTTTACCTCAAAATAAGAATTTCAGCCTTTTTGCCCCAAAATAAGGAAAATTTCTGCAATTTTGCCCCAAAATAAGGGGAATTTCTTCCTTTTTGCCCCAAAATAAAGGATATTTCAGCCTTTTTACCTGAAAATAAGTGAAATTTCTGCAATTTTGCCCCAAATAAGGGAAATTTCTGCAATTTTGCCTCAAAATAAGGTAAATTCCTGCAATTTTGCCCCAAAATAAGTGGAATTTCTGAGTTTTGTCCCAAAATAAGAAGAATTTCTGTCTTTTTGCCCCAACATATAAGGAATTTCTGCCTTTTTGCCCAACAATTAGGGGAATTTCTTCATTTTTGCTTCAAAATAAGGGGAATTTCTGCCTTTTTGCCTCTAAAGAAGTGGAATTTCTGTATTTTCCTTCCAAAACAAAGGGAATTTCTGTCTTTTTTTGCCCCAAAATAAGGAAAATTTCTGACTTATTACCCTGAAATAAGTGAAATGTCTGCAATTTTGCCCCAAAATAAGAAAAATTTCTGCCTTTTTGCCCCCAAATAAGGGGAATTTAAGCCTTTTTACCTCAAAATAAGGGGAATTTCTGCATTTTTGCCACAAAATATTAGGAAATTCTGCCTTTTTGCCCCAAAATAAGAAAAATTTCTGCCATTTTTACCTGAAATAAGTGAAATTTCTGCAATTTTGCCCCAAAATAAGGGAAATTTCTAGAATTTTGCCCCAAAATAAGTGGAATTTCTGAGTTTTGCCCCAAAATAATGAGAATTTCTGCCTTTTTGCCCCACAATTAGGGGAATTTCTGCAATTTTGCTCCAAAATACGGGGAATTTCTGCCTTTTTGCCAAAAATAAGGGGAATGCATACCTTTTTGCCATAAAAAAGGGAAATTTCTTCATTTTTGCCCCAAATGAAGGGAAATTTCTGCCTTTTTGCCCTGAAATATGTGAAATTTCTGCAATTTTAGCCCAAAATAAGGTGAATTCCTGCCTTTTTGCCATCAAAATAATGGGAATTTCTGCCTTTTTGCCCCACAATTAGGGGATTTTCTGCAATTGTGCTCCAAAATAAGGGGAATTTCTGCTTTTTTGCCCGAAAATAAGTGGAATATATACCTTTTGCCACAAAAAAGGGAAATTTCTTCATTTTTGCCGCAAAATAAGAGGAATTTCTGCCTTCTTACCTCAAAATAAGTGAAATTTCTGCCTTTTTTCCCAAAAGTAAACGGAATTTCTGTCTTTTTGCCCCAAAATAAAAGCAATTTTTGAATTTTGCCCTGAAATAAGTGAAATTTCTACAATTTTGCCCCAAAATAAGGGAAATTTCTGGAATTTTGCCCCAAAATAAATGGAATTTCTGAGTTTTGCCCGAAAATAAGGAGAATTTCTGTCTTTTTGCCCCAACATATCGGGAATTTCTGCCTTTTTGCCCCACAATTAGGGGAATTTCTGCAATTTTGCTCCAAAATACGGGGAATTTCTGCCTTTTTGCCCAAAATTAAGGGGATTTTCTGCCGTTTTGCCCCCAAACAAGGGAAATTTCTGCAATTTTAACCCAAAATATGAAGAATTTCTGCCTTTTTACCCCCAAATAAGGGGAATTTCTGCCTTTTTGCCCTGAAATATGTGAAATGTTTGAAATTTTACCCCAAAAGAAGGTGAATTTCTGTCTTTGTGCCCCAAAATAATGGAAATTTCTGCATTTTGCCCTAAAATAAAAAAAATTTTTGTTTTTTTCTCTGAAATAAATGAAATTTCTGCAATTTTGCCTTACAATAAAAGAAATTTCTGCAATTTTTCCCCATAATAAAGGAAATTTCTGCAATTTTTTCTAAAATAAGGGGAATTTCTGATTTTTGCCACAAAATAAGGGGAATTTCTGCCTTTTTGCCTTAAAATAAAGAAAATTACTGCATGTTTTACCCCAAAATTAGGTGAATTTCTGCAATTTTGCTCCAAAATACGGGAATTTTCTCCCTTTTCGCCGAAAATGAAGTGAATTTCTGCCATTTTGCCGCGAAATAAGTGAAATTTCTGCAGTTTTACCCCAAAATAAGGGGAAGTTCTGCATTTTTGCCCCAAAATTAGAGGAATTTCTGCAATTTTGCTCCAAAATACAGGGAATTTCTGCCTTTTTGCCCGAAAATAAAAAGAATGTATACCTTTTGCCATAAAAAAGGGAAATTTCTTCATTTTTACTCCAAAATAAGGGGATTTTCCGCCTTTTTGACTCAAAATAAGTGCAATTTCTGACTTTTCCCCAAAAATAAACGGAATTTCTGACTTTTTGCCCTGAAATAAGTTAAATTTCTAAAATTTTTCCCCAAAAATAAGGGAAATATCTGCTTTTTGCCCCAAAATAAGGGGAATTTCTGACTTTTTGCCCCAAAATAAGGGGAATTTCTGCATATTTGCCCCAAATAATGGGAAATTTCTGAATTTTGCCCCAAAATAAGAAAAATTTCTGCAATTTAGTACCAAAATAAAAAAAATTTCTGCCTTTTTGCCCCAAAATAAGAAAATTCCTGCTTTTTTTTCTGAAATAAGTAAAATTTCTGCAATTTTGCCTCAAAATAAGTGAAATTTCTGCAATTTTGCCCCAAAAGAAGGGAAATTTCTGGAATTGTGCCCCAAAATAAGTGGAATTTCTGAGTTTTGCCCCAAAATAAGATGAATTTCTGTCTTTTTGCTCCAACATATAGGGAATTTATGCCTTTTTGCCCCACAATTAGGGGAATTTCTGCAATTTTGCTCTAAAATACGGGGAATTTCTGTCTTTTTGCCCGAAAATAATAAGAGTGCATACCTTTTTGCCATAAAAAAATAAAATTTCTTAATTTTTGCTCCAAAATAAGGGGAATTTCTGCTTTTTTGCCTCTAAATAAGTGGAATTTCTGTTTTTTCCCCCAAACAAAGGGAATTTCTGTCTTTTTTTACCCCCAAATAAAAAAAATTTCTGAATTATTACTCTGAAATAAGTGAAATTTCTGCAATTTTGCCCCAAAATACGGGAAATTTCTGCCTTTTTGCCTCCAAAAAAGGGGAATTTCAGCCTTTTTACCTCAAAACAAGGGGAATTTCTTCATTTTTACCCCAAAATAATTGGATTTTCTGCCTTTTTGACTCAAAATTAGTGAAATTTCTGCAATTTTTGCCCAAAATAAGGGAAATGTCTGCTTTTTGCCCCAAAATAAGGGGAATTTCAGCATTTTTACCTCAAAATAAGGGGAATTTCTGCATTTTTGCCCCAAAATATGGGAAATTTCTGCCTTTTTGCCAAAAATAAAAAAAATTTCTGCAATTTTGTACCAAAATAACAGAAATTTCTGTCTTTTTTTCCCTGAAATAAGTGAAATTTCTGCAATTTTGCCCCAAAATAAGTGAAATTTCTGCAATTTTGCCCCAAAATAAGGGAAATTTTTGGAATTTTGCCCCAAAATAAGTGGAATTTCTGAGTTTTGCCCCAAAATAAGTAGAATTTCTGTCTTTTTGCCCCAACACATAGGGAATTTCTTCCTTTTTGCCCCACAATTAGGGGAATTTCTGCAATTTTGCTCAAAAATACGGGGAATTTCTGTCTTTTTGCCCGAAAATAAGAAGAATGCATACCTTTTTGCCATAAAAAAGGGAAATTTCTTCATTTTCGCTCCAAAATAAGGGGAATTTCTGCTTTTTTGCCTCTAAATAAGTGGAATTTCTGTCTTTTTCCCCCAAAACATAGAGAATTTGTGTCTTTTTTGCCCCAAAATAAGGAAAATTTCTGACTTATTACCCTGAAATAAATGAAATATCTGCAATTTTGCCCCAAAATAAGGGAAATTTCTGCTTTTTGCAACCAAATAAGGGGAATTTTAGACTTTTTACCTCAAAATAAGGGGATTTTCTGCATTTTTGCTCCAAAATATGAGAAATTTCTGCCTTTTTGCCCCAAATTAAGAAAATTTCTGCTTTTTTTTCTGAAATAAGTGAAATTTCTGCAATTTTGCGTCAAAATAAGTGAAATTTCTGAGTTTTGCTCTAAAATAAGGAGAATTTCTGTCTTTTTGCCCCAACATATAGGGAATTTCTGCCTTTTTGTCCCACAATTAGGGGAATTTCTGCAATTTTGCTCCAAAATACGGGGAATTTCTGCTTTTTAGCCTGAAAATAAGAAGAATGCACACCTTTTGCCACAAAAAAAGGAAATTTCTTCATTTTTGCTCCAAAATAAGGGGAATTTCTGCTTTTTTGCTTCTAAATAAGTGGAACTTCTGACTTTTTCCCCTAAAACAAAAGGAATTTCTGTCTTTTTTGCCCCAAATAAGGAAAATTTCTGACTTATTACCCTGAAATAAGTGAAATTTCTGCAATTTTGTCCCAGAATAAGGGAAATTTCTGCTTTCTGCCCCCAAATAAGGGGAATTTCTGCCTTTTTACCTCAAAATAAGGGGAATTTTTGCAATTTTACCACAAAATATTTGGAATCTCTGCATTTTTGCCCCAAAATGAGGAAAATTTCTGCCTTTTTACCATGATATAAGTGAAATTTCTGCAATTTTGCCCCAAAATAAGTGAAATTTCGGCAATTTTGCCACAAAATAAGGGAAATTTCTGGAATTTTGCCCCAAAATAAGTGGAATTTCTGAGTTTTGCCCCAAAATAAGGAGAATTTCTGTCTTTTTGCTCTAACATATAGGGAATTTCTGCATTTTGCCCCACAATTAGGGGAATTTCTGCAATTTTGCTCCAAAATACGGGTAATTTCAGCTTTTTAGCCCAAAAATAAGTGGAATGTATACATTTTGCCACAAAAAAGGGAAATTTCTTCATTTTTACTCCAAAATAAAAGGAATTTCTGCTTTTTTGCCTCTAAAAAAGTGGAATTTCTGTCTTTTTCCCCCAAAACAAAGGGAATTTCTGTGTTTTTTGCCCCAAAATAAGGAAAATTTCTGACTTATTACCCTGAAATAAGTGAAATTTATGCAATTTTGCCTCAAAATAAGTGAAATTTCTGCAATTATGCCCCAAAATAAGGGAAATTTCTGGAATTTTGCCCCAAGGTAAGTGGAATTTCTGAGTTTTGCCCCAAAATAAGGAGATTTTCTGTTTTTTTTGCTCTAACTTACAGGGAATTTCTGCCTTTTTGCCCCACAATTAGTGGAATTTTTGCAATTTTGCTCCAAAATACGGGTAATTTCTGCTTTTTAGCCTGAAAATAAGGGGAATGTATACCATTTGCCACAAAAAAGAAATTTCTTCATTTTTACTCCAAAATAAAAGGAATTTCTGCTTTTTTGCCCCAAAATAAGAAAAATTTCTGACTGACTACTCTGAAATAAGTGAAATTTCTGCAATTTTGCCCCAAAATAAGAAAAATTTCTGCCTTTTTGCCTCCAAATAAGGGGAATTTCAGCCTTTTTACCTCAAAATAAGAGGAATTTCTGCATTTTTGCCCCAAAATATGGGAGATTTCTGCCTTTTTGCCCCAAAATAAGAAAAATTTCTGCAATTTTGTACCAAAATAAAAGAAATTTCCGCCTTTTTGCACCAAAATAAGAAAATTTCTGCTTTTTTTTCTGAAATAAGTAAAATTTCTGCAATTTTGCCCCAAAATAACAGAAATTTCTGCAATTTTGCTCCCAAATAAAGGAAATTTCTGGAATTTTGCCTTAAAATAAGTGGAATTTCTGAGTTTTGCCCCAAAATAAGGAGAATTTCTGTCTTTTTGTCCTAACATATAGGGAATTTCTGCCTTTTCGCCCCACAATTAGGGGAATTTCTGCAATTTTGCTCCAAAATACGGGGAATTTCTGCCTTTTTGCCCGAAAATAAGAAGAATGCATAACTTTTTGCCATAAAAAAGGGAAAGTTCTTCATTTTTGCTCCAAAATAAGGGGAATTTCAGCTTTTTTGCCTCTAAATAAGTGGAATTTCTGTCTTTTTCCCCCAAAACAAAGGGAATTTTTGTTTTTTTGCTCCAAAATAAGGAAAATTTCTGACTTATTACCCTGAAATAAGTGAAATTTCTGCAATTATGCCCCAAAATAAGTGAAATTTCTGCAATTTTGCCCCAAAATAAGGGAAATTTCTGGAATTTTGCCCCAAAATAAGTGGAATTTCTGAGTTTTGCCCCAAAATTAAGAGAATTTCTGTCTTTTTGCCCCAACATATAGGCAATTTCTGCCTTTTTGCCCCACAATTAGGGGAATTTCTGCAATTTTGCTCCAAAATATGGGGAATTTCTGCTTTTTAGCCTGAAAATAAGGGGAATGTATACTTTTTGCCACAAAAAAAAAAAAGAAATTTCTTCATTTTTACTCCAAAATAAAATGAATTTTAGCTTTTGTGCCGCTAAAAAAGTGGAATTTCTGCCTTTTTCCCTCAAAACAAAAAGAATTTCTGTCTTTTTTGCCCCAAAATAAAGAAAATTTCTGACTTATTACACTGAAATAAGTGAAATTTCTGCAATTTTGCCTCAAAATAAGGGAAATTTCTGCCTTTTTGCCCCCAAATAATGGGAATTTCAGCCTTTTTACCTCAAAATAAGAGAAATTTCTTCATTTTTGCCCCAAAATATGGGAGATTTCTGCCTTTTTGCCCCAAAATAAGAAAAATTTCTGCAATTTTGTACCAAAATAAAAGAAATTTCCGCCTTTTTGCACCAAAATAAGAAAATTTCTGCTTTTTTTTCTGAAATAAGTGAAATTTCTGCAATTTTGCCCTAAAATAAGTGAAATTTCTGCAATTTCGCCCCAAAATAGGGTAATTTCTGGAATTTTGCCCCAATATCAGTGGAATTTCTGAGTTTTGACCCAAAATAAGGAGAATTTGTTTCTTTTTGCCCCAACATATAGGGAATTTCTGCCTTTTTGCCCCACAATTAGGGGAATTTCTGCAATTTTGCTCCAAAATACTGGGAATTTCTGCCTTTTTGCCCGAAAATAAGAAGAATGCATACCTTTTTGCCATAAAAAAAGGAAATTTCTTCATTTATGCTCCAAAATAAGAGGAATTTCTGCTTTTTTGCCTCTAAATAAGTGCAATTTCTATCTTTTTCACCCCAAAACAAAGGAAATTTCTGTCTTTTTGGCCCCAAAATAAGGAAAATTTCTGCCTTTTTTCCCTGAAATAAGTGAAATTTCTGCAATTTTGCACCAAAATAAGTGAAATTTCTGCAATTTTGCCCCAAAATAAGGGAAATTTCTGGAATTTTGCCCCAAAATAAGTGGAATTTCTGAGTTTAGCCCCAAAATAAAAAGAATTTCTGTCTTTTTGCCCTAACATATCGGAAATTTCTGCCTTTTTGCCCCACAATTAGGGGAATTTCTGCAATTTTGCTCCAAAATACGGGGAATTTCTGCTTTTTAGCCTGAAAATAAGGGGAATGTATATCTTTTGCCACAAAAAAAAGAAATTTCTTCATTTTTACTCCAAAATAAAATGAATTTCTGCTTTTTTGCCGCTAAAAAAGTGGAATTTCTGTCTTTTTCCCCCAAAACAAAGGGAATTTCTGTCTTTTTTGCCCCAAAATAAGGAAAATTTCTGACTTATTACACTGAAATAAGTGAAATTTCTGCAATTTTGCCTCAAAATAAGGAAAATTTCTTCCTTTTTCCCCCAAATAAGGGAAATTTCTACCTTTTTACCTCAAAATAAGAGGAATTTCTGCATTTTTTCCCCAAAATATGGGAGATTTGTGCCTTTTTGCCCCAAAAAAAGAAAAATTTTTGCAATTTTGTACCAAAATAGAAATTTCTGCCTTTTTGCACCAAAATAGGAAAATTTCTGAATTTTTTTCTGAAATAAGTGAAATTTCTGCAAGTTTGCCCCAAAATAAGTGAAATTTCTGCAATTTTGTCCCAAAATAAGGGAAATTTCTGTTTTTTACCCCCAAATAAGGGGAATTTCTGCCTTTTTACCTTAAAATAAGGGGAATTTCTGCATTTTTGCCACAAAATATTTGGAATTTCTGCAATTTTGCCCCAAAATAAGTGAAATTACTGCAATTTTGCCCCAAAATAAGTGAAATTTCTGCCTTTTTGCCCCAAAATAAGAAAAATTTCTGCAATTTTGTACCAAAATAAAAGATAATTCTGCCTTTTTGCACCAAAATAGGAAAATTTCTGAATTTTTTTCTGAAATAAGTTAAATTTCTGCAATTTTGCACCAAAATAAGTGAAATTTCTGCAATTTTGCCCCAAAATAAGGGAAATTTCTGGAATTTTGACCAAAAAAGTGTGGAATTTCTGAGTTTTTGCCCCAAAATAAGTGAAATTTCTTTTTTTTGCCCCCAAATAAGGGGAATTTCTGCCTTTTTACCTCAAAATAAAGGGAATTTCTTCATTTTTGCCACAAAATATTTGGAATTTCTGCATTTTTGCATCAAAATTAGGATAATTTCTGCCTTTTTACCATGAAATAAGTGAAATTTCTGCAATTTTGCCCCAAAATAATGAAATTTCTGCAATTTTGCCCCAAAATAAGAGAAATTTCTGGAATTTTGCCCCAAAATAAGGGAAATTTCTGGAATTTTGACCAAAAAAGTGTGGAATTTCTGAGTTTTTGCCCCAAAATAAGTGAAATTTCTTTTTTTTGCCCCCAAATAAGGGGAATTTCTGCAATTTTGCCCCAAAATAAGAGAAATTTCTGGAATTTTGCCCCAAAATAAGAGAAATTTCTGGAATTTTGCCCCAAAATAAATGGAATTTCTGAGTTTTGCCCCAAAAATAAAGAGAATTTCTGTCTTTTTGCCCCAACATATAGGGAATATCTGCCTTTTTGCCCCACAAGTAGGGGAATTTCTGCAATTTTGCTCCAAAATAAGAGGAATTTCTGCTTTTTTGCCTCTAAATAAGTGGAATTTCTGTCTTTTTCCCCCAAAACAAAGGGAATTTCTGTCTTTTTTGCCCCAAAATAAAGAAAATTTCTGTAATTTTGCACCAAAATAAAAGAAATTTCTGCCTTTTTGCCCCCAAATAAGAAAATTTTTCCTTTTTTTCTGAAATAAGTGAAATTTCTGCAATTTTGCCCCAAAATAAGAGAAATTTCTGCCTTTTTGCCCCCAAATAAGGGAAATTTCAGCCTTTTTACCTCAAAATAAAGAAAATTTCTACATTTTTGCCCCAAAATATGGGAAATTTATGCCTTTTTGCCCCAAAATAAGAAAAATTTCTGCAATTTTGCACCAAAATAAAAGAAATTTCTGCCTTTTTGCCACAGAATAAGAAAAATTTCTCCAATTCTGTACCAAAATAAAAGAAATTTCTAAAATTTTGCTCCAAAATAAGGGAAATTTCTGATTTTTGCCCAGATATAAGGAGAATTTCTGTATTTTTGCCCCAAAATAAAGGGAATTTCTGCCTTTTTGCCCCAAAATTAGGGGAGTTTCTGCAATTTTGCTTCAAAATAATGGGAATTTCTGCCTCTTTTCCTGAAAATAAGGGGAACTTCTGCCAATTTGCCCCAAATAAAGGGAATTTCTGCATTTTTGCCCCAATATTAGGAGAATTTCTGCAATTTTGCTCCAAAATACAGGGAATTTCTGCCTTTTTGCCCGAAATTAAGGGGATTTTCTGCCTTTTTGCCCCAAAACAACTGACATTTCTGCAATTTTATCTCAATATAAGGGGAATTTCTGCCTTTTTGCCCCCAAATAAGGGCAATTTCTGCCTTTATGCCCTGAAATATGTGACATGTCTTCAATTTTACCCCAAAATAAGGTGAATTTCTGCCTTTTTGCCCCAAAATAATGGGAATTTCTGCATTTTGCCAAAAATAAGAAAGATTTTTGTTTTTTTCTCTGAAATAAGTGAAATTTCTGCAATTTTGCCTCAAAATAAGGGAAATTTATGCCTTTTTGCCCCCAAATAAGGGGAATTTCAGCCTTTTTACCTCAAAATAAGAGGAATTTCTGAATTTTTGCCACAAAATATTAAAAATTTCTGCCTTTTTACCCCAAAATAAGGAAAATTTCTGCCTTTTTTTCCATGAAAAAAGTGAAATTTCTGCAATTTCGCCCCAAAATAAGTGAAATTTCTGCAATTTTGCCCCAAAATAAAGGAAATTTCTGGAATTTTGCCCCAAAATAAGTGGAATTTCTGAGTTTTGCCCCAAAATAAGGAGAATTTCTGTCTTTTTGCTCCAACATATAGAGAATTTCTGCCTTTTTGCCCCACAATTAGGGGAATTTCTGCAATTTTGCTCCAAAATACGGGGAATTTCTGCTTTTTAGCCCGAAAATTAGAGGAATGCATACCTTTTTTCACAAAAAAAGAAAAATTTCTTCATTTTTGCTCCAAAATAATAAGAATTTCTGCTATTTAGCCTCTAAATAAGTGGAATATCAGTCTTTTTCCTTTAAAACAAAGAGAATTTCTGTTTTTTGCCCCAAAATAAGGAAAATTTCTGACTTATTATTCTGAAATAAGTGAAATTTCTGCAATTTTGCCTCAAAATAAGGGAAATTTCTGCCTTTTTGCCCCCAAATAAGGGGAATTTCAGCGTTTTTACCTCAAAATAAGGGAAATTTCTGCTTTTTTGCCCCAAAATATGGGAGATTTCTGCCTTTTTGCCCCAAAATAAGAAACATTTCTGCAATTTTGTACCAAAATAAAAGAAATTTCTGCCTTTTTGCCCCAAAATAAGAAAATTTCTGCTTTTGTTCTCTGAAATAAGTGAAATTTCTGCAATTTTGCCTCAAAATAAGGAAAATTTCTGCCTTTTTGCCCCCAAATAAGGGGAATTTCAGCCTTTTTACCCAAAAATAAGAGTAATTTCTGCATTTTTGCCCCTAAATATTAGGAATTTCTGCCTTTTTGCCCTAAAAATAAGAAAAATTTCTGCAATTTTGTACCAAAATATTAGAAATTTCTGCCTTGTTGCACCAAAATAAGAAAATTTCTGCTTTTTTTTCTGACATAAGTGAAATTTTTGCAATTTTGCCCCAAAATAAGTGAAATTTCTGCAATTTTGCCTCAAAATAAGGGAAATTTCTGGAATTTTGCGCCAAAATAAGTGGAATTTCTGAGTTTTGCCCCAAAATAATGAGAATTTCTGTCTTTTTGCCCCAACATATAGGGAATTTCTGCCTTTTTGCCCAAAAATTAGGGGAATTTCTGCAATGTTGCTCCAAAATACGGGGAATTTGTGCCATTTTGCCCAAAAATAAAGGGAATGTATACCTTTTTGCCATAAAAAAAGCAAATTTCTTCATTTTTGCCCCAAAATAAGGGGATTTTCCACCTTTTTGACTCAAAATAAGTGCAATTTCTGCCTTTTCCCCAAAATAAACGAAATTTCTGTCTTTTTGCCCCAAAATAAGGGGAATTACAGCCTTTTTACCTCAAAATAAGGGGAATTTCTGCCTTTTTGCCCCAAAATATGAGGAATTTCTGACTTTTTGCCCCAAAATAAGAAAAATTTCTGCAATTTTTACCAAAATAAAAAAAATTTCTGCCTTTTTGCCCCCCAAAAAAAATTTTCGCCTTTTTTCCCTGAAATAAGTGAAATTTCTGCAATTTTGCCCCAAAATATGGAAATTTCTGCAATTTTGCCCCAATGTAAAGGAAATTTCTGCAATTTTGCCCCAAAATAAGGAAAATTTCTGACTGTTTGCTCCCAAAAAAGGAGATTTTCTGTCTTTTTGCCCCAAAATAAAGAGAATTTTTGCCTTTTGCCCGAAAATTATGAGAATTTCTGCAATTTTGCTTCAAAATACGGGGAATTTCTGCTTTCTAGCCCCAAAATAAAGGGAATTTCTGCATTTTACCACAAAATAAGAATAGTTTCTGCCTTTTGCCTCAAAATAAGGGGAATTTTCTGCCTTTTTGTTTCAAAATAAGAAAAATTTCTTCAATTTTGTACCATAATAAAAGAAATTTCTGCTCTTTGCCCCAAAATAAAAGGAATTTCTGAATTTTTGCCCTGAAATAAATGAAATTTCTGCAATTTTGCCCGAAAATAAGGGAAATTTGTGCCTTTTTGCCCCAAAATAAGAAGAATTTTTGCCTTTTGCCCCAAAATATGGGGAATTTCAGCATTTTACCTCAAAATAAGAAGAATTTCAGCCTTTTTGCCCCAAAATAAGAAAAATTTCTGCAATTTTGCCCCAAAATAAGGGGAATTTCTTCCTTTTTGCCCCAAAATAAAGGATATTTCAGTCTTTTTACCTGAAAATAAGTGAAATTTCTGCAATTTTGCCCCAAATAAGGAAAATTTCTGCAATTTTGCCCCAAAATAAGGTAAATTCCTGCAATTTTGCCCCAAAATAAGTGGAATTTTTGAGTTTTGCCCCAAAATAAGGAGAATTTCTGTCTTTTTGCCCCAACATATAGGGAATTTCTGCCTTTTTGCCCCACAATTAGGGGAATTTCTGTCTTTTTTGCCCCAAAATAAGGAAAATTTCTGACTTATTACCCTAAAATAAGTGAAATGTCTGCAATTTTGCCCCAAAATAAGAAAAATTTCTGCCTTTTTGCACCCAAATAAGGGGAATTTCAGCCTTTTTACCTCAAAATAAGGGGAATTTCTGCATTTTTGCCACAAAATATTAGGAATTTCTGCCATTTTGCCCCAAAATAAGAAAAATTTCTGCCATTTTTACCTGAAATAAGTGAAATTTCTGCAATTTTGCCCCAAAATAAGTGAAATTTCTGCAATTTTGCCTCAAAATAAGGGAAATTTCCGGAATTTTGCCCCAAAATAAGTGGAAATTCTGAGTTTTGTCCCAAAATAAGGAGAATTTTTGTCTTTTTGCCCCAACATATAGGGAATTTCTGCCTATTTGCCCCACAATTTGTGGATTTTCTGCAATTGTGCTCCAAAATACGTGGAATTTCTGCTTTTTTGCTCGAAAATAAGGGGAATATATACCTTTTGCCACAAAAAAGGGAAATTTCTTCATTTTTGCCGCAAAATAAGAGGAATTTCTGCCTTCTTACCTCAAAATAAGTGAAATTTCTGCCTTTTTACCCAAAAGTAAACGGAATTTCTGTCTTTTTGCCCCAAAATAAAAGCAATTTTTGAATTTTGCCCTGAAATAAGTGAAATTTCTGCAATTTTGCCCCAAATTAAGGGAAATTTCTGGAATTTTGCCCCAAAAGAAATGGAATTTCTGAGTTTTGCCCGAAAATAAGGAGAATTTCTGTCTTTTTGCCCCAACATATCGGGAATTTCTGCCTTTTTGCCCCACAATTAGGGGAATTTCTGCAATTTTGCTCCAAAATACAGGGAATTTCTGCCTTTTTGCCCGAAATTAAGGGGATTTTCTGACTTTTTGCCCCCAAACAAGGGAAATTTCTGCAATTTTAACCCAAAATATGAAGAATTTCTGCCTTTTTACCCCCAAATAAGGGGAATTTCTGCCTTTTTGCCCTGAAATATGTGAAATGTTTGAAATTTTACCCCAAAAGAAGGTGAATTTCTGTCTTTGTGCCCCAAAATAATGGAAATTTCTGCATTTTGCCCTAAAATAAAAAAAATTTTTGTTTTTTTCTCTGAAATAAATGAAATTTCTGCAATTTTGCCTTACAATAAAAGAAATTTCTGCAATTTTTCCCCATAATAAAGGAAATTTCTGCAATTATTTCTAAAATAAGGGGAATTTCTGATTTTTACCACAAAATAAGGGGAATTTCTGCCTTTTTGCCTTAAAATAAAGAAAATTACTGCATGTTTTACCCCAAAATTAGGTGAATTTCTGCAATTTTGCTCCAAAATACGGGAATTTTCTCCCTTTTCGCCGAAAATGAAGTGAATTTCTGCCATTTTGCCGCGAAATAAGTGAAATTTCTGCAGTTTTACCCCAAAATAAGGGGAAGTTCTGCGTTTTTGCCCCAAAATTAGAGGAATTTCTGCAATTTTGCTCCAAAATACAGGGAATTACTGCCTTTTTGCCTGAAAATAAAAAGAATGTATACCTTTTGCCATAAAAAAGGGAAATTTCTTCATTTTTACTCCAAAATAAGGGGATTTTCCGCCTTTTTGACTCAA
Organism: Micromys minutus; assembly: GCF_963924665.1. Taxonomy (NCBI): domain Eukaryota; kingdom Metazoa; phylum Chordata; class Mammalia; order Rodentia; family Muridae; genus Micromys; species Micromys minutus. The sequence goes on along the minus strand of NW_027667388.1, from coordinate 244,104 downwards.
AATAAGTGCAATTTCTGACTTTTCCCCAAAAATAAACGGAATTTCTGACTTTTTGCCCTGAAATAAGTTAAATTTCTAAAATTTTTCCCCAAAAATAAGGGAAATATCTGCTTTTTGCCCCAAAATAAGGGGAATTTCTGACTTTTTGCCCCAAAATAAGGGGAATTTCTGCATATTTGCCCCAAATAATGGGAAATTTCTGACTTTTTGCCCCAAAATAAGAAAAATTTCTGCAATTTAGTACCAAAATAAAAAAAATTTCTGCCTTTTTGCCCCAAAATAAGAAAATTTCTGCTTTTTTTTCTGAAATAAGTAAAATTTCTGCAATTTTGCCTCAAAATAAGTGAAATTTCTGCAATTTTGCCCCAAAAGAAGGGAAATTTCTGGAATTGTGCCCCAAAATAAGTGGAATTTCTGAGTTTTGCCCCAAAATAAGATGAATTTCTGTCTTTTTGCTCCAACATATAGGGAATTTATGCCTTTTTGCCCCACAATTAGGGGAATTTCTGCAATTTTGCTCTAAAATACAGGGAATTTCTGTCTTTTTGCCCGAAAATAATAAGAGTGCATACCTTTTTGCCATAAAAAAATGAAATTTCTTAATTTTTGCTCCAAAATAAGGGGAATTTCTGCTTTTTTGCCTCTAAATAAGTGGAATTTCTGTTTTTTCCCCCAAACAAAGGGAATTTCTGTCTTTTTTTACCCCCAAATAAAAAAAAATTCTGAATTATTACTCTGAAATAAGTGAAATTTCTGCAATTTTGCCCCAAAATACGGGAAATTTCTGCCTTTTTGCCTCCAAAAAAGGGGAATTTCAGCCTTTTTACCTCAAAACAAGGGGAATTTCTTCATTTTTACCCCAAAATAATTGGATTTTCTGCCTTTTTGACTCAAAATAAGTGAAATTTCTGCAATTTTTGCCCAAAATAAGGGAAATGTCTGCTTTTTGCCCCAAAATAAGGGGAATTTCAGCATTTTTACCTCAAAATAAGGGGAATTTCTGCATTTTTGCCCCAAAATATGGGAAATTTCTGCCTTTTTGCCAAAAATAAAAAAAATTTCTGCAATTTTGTACCAAAATAACAGAAATTTCTGTCTTTTTTTCCCTGAAATAAGTGAAATTTCTGCAATTTTGCCCCAAAATAAGTGAAATTTCTGCAATTTTGCCCCAAAATAAGGGAAATTTTTGGAATTTTGCCCCAAAATAAGTGGAATTTCTGAGTTTTGCCCCAAAATAAGTAGAATTTCTGTCTTTTTGCCCCAACACATAGGGAATTTCTGCCTTTTTGCCCCACAATTAGGTGAATTTCTGCAATTTTGCTCAAAAATACGGGGAATTTCTGTCTTTTTGCCCGAAAATAAGAAGAATGCATACCTTTTTGCCATAAAAAAGGGAAATTTCTTCATTTTCGCTCCAAAATAAGGGGAATTTCTGCTTTTTTGCCTCTAAATAAGTGGAATTTCTGTCTTTTTCCCCCAAAACATAGAGAATTTGTGTCTTTTTTGCCCCAAAATAAGGAAAATTTCTGACTTATTACCCTGAAATAAATGAAATATCTGCAATTTTGCCCCAAAATAAGGGAAATTTCTGCTTTTTGCAACCAAATAAGGGGAATTTTAGACTTTTTACCTCAAAATAAGGGGATTTTCTGCATTTTTGCCCCAAAATATGAGAAATTTCTGCCTTTTTGCCCCAAATTAAGAAAATTTCTGCTTTTTTTTCTGAAATAAGTGAAATTTCTGCAATTTTGCATCAAAATAAGTGAAATTTCTGAGTTTTGCTCTAAAATAAGGAGAATTTCTGTCTTTTTGCCCAAACATATAGGGAATTTCTGCCTTTTTGTCCCACAATTAGGGGAATTTCTGCAATTTTGCTCCAAAATACGGGGAATTTCTGCTTTTTAGCCTGAAAATAAGAAGAATGCATACCTTTTGCCACAAAAAAAGGAAATTTCTTCATTTTTGCTCCAAAATAAGGGGAATTTCTGCTTTTTTGCTTCTAAATAAGTGGAATTTCTGACTTTTTCCCCTAAAACAAAAGGAATTTCTGTCTTTTTTGCCCCAAATAAGGAAAATTTCTGACTTATTACCCTGAAATAAGTGAAATTTCTGCAATTTTGTCCCAGAATAAGGGAAATTTCTGCTTTCTGCCCCCAAATAAGGGGAATTTCTGCCTTTTTACCTCAAAATAAGGGGAATTTTTGCAATTTTACCACAAAATATTTGGAATCTCTGCATTTTTGCCCCAAAATGAGGAAAATTTCTGCCTTTTTACCATGATATAAGTGAAATTTCTGCAATTTTGCCCCAAAATAAGTGAAATTTCGGCAATTTTGCCACAAAATAAGGGAAATTTCTGGAATTTTGCCCCAAAATAAGTGGAATTTCTGAGTTTTGCCCCAAAATAAGGAGAATTTCTGTCTTTTTGCTCTAACATATAGGGAATTTCTGCATTTTGCCCCACAATTAGGGGAATTTCTGCAATTTTGCTCCAAAATACGGGTAATTTCAGCTTTTTAGCCCAAAAATAAGTGGAATGTATACATTTTGCCACAAAAAAGGGAAATTTCTTCATTTTTACTCCAAAATAAAAGGAATTTCTGCTTTTTTGCCTCTAAAAAAGTGGAATTTCTGTCTTTTTCCCCCAAAACAAAGGGAATTTCTGTGTTTTTTGCCCCAAAATAAGGAAAATTTCTGACTTATTACCCTGAAATAAGTGAAATTTATGCAATTTTGCCTCAAAATAAGTGAAATTTCTGCAATTTTGGCCCAAAATAAGGGAAATTTTTGGAATTTTGCCCCAAGGTAAGTGGAATTTCTGAGTTTTGCCCCAAAATAAGGAGATTTTCTGTTTTTTGCTCTAACTTACAGGGAATTTCTGCCTTTTTGCCCCACAATTAGCGGAATTTTTGCAATTTTGCTCCAAAATACGGGTAATTTCTGCTTTTTAGCCTGAAAATAAGGGGAATGTATACCATTTGCCACAAAAAAGAAATTTCTTTATTTTTACTCCAAAATAAAAGGAATTTCTGCTTTTTTGCCCCAAAATAAGAAAAATTTCTGACTGACTACTCTGAAATAAGTGAAATTTCTGCAATTTTGCCCCAAAATAAGAAAAATTTCTGCCTTTTTGCCTCCAAATAAGGGGAATTTCAGCCTTTTAACCTCAAAATAAGAGGAATTTCTGCATTTTTGCCCCAAAATATGGGAGATTTCTGCCTTTTTGCCCCAAAATAAGAAAAATTTCTGCAATTTTGTACCAAAATAAAAGAAATTTCCGCCTTTTTGCACCAAAATAAGAAAATTTCTGCTTTTTTTTCTGAAATAAGTGAAATTTCTGCAATTTTGCCCCAAAATAACAGAAATTTCTGCAATTTTGCTCCCAAATAAAGGAAATTTCTGGAATTTTGCCTTAAAATAAGTGGAATTTCTGAGTTTTGCCCCAAAATAAGAAGAATTTCTGTCTTTTTGCCCTAACATATAGGGAATTTCTGCCTTTTCGCCCCACAATTAGGGGAATTTCTGCAATTTTGCTCCAAAATACGGGGAATTTCTGCCTTTTTGCCCGAAAATAAGAAGAATGCATAACTTTTTGCCATAAAAAAGGGAAAGTTCTTCATTTTTGCTCCAAAATAAGGGGAATTTCAGCTTTTTTGCCTCTAAATAAGTGGAATTTCTGTCTTTTTCCCCCAAAACAAAGGGAATTTTTGTTTTTTTGCTCCAAAATAAGGAAAATTTCTGACTTATTACCCTGAAATAAGTGAAATTTCTGCAATTTTGCCCCAAAATAAGTGAAATTTCTGCAATTTTGCCCCAAAATAAGGGAAATTTCTGGAATTTTGCCCCAAAATAAGTGGAATTTCTGAGTTTTGCCCCAAAATTAAGAGAATTTCTGTCTTTTTGCCCCAACATATAGGCAATTTCTGCCTTTTTGCCCCACAATTAGGGGAATTTCTGCAATTTTGCTCCAAAATATGGGGAATTTCTGCTTTTTAGCCTGAAAATAAGGGGAATGTATACTTTTTGCCACAAAAAAAAAGAAATTTCTTCATTTTTACTCCAAAATAAAATGAATTTTTGCTTTTTTGCCGCTAAAAAAGTGGAATTTCTGCCTTTTTCCCTCAAAACAAAAAGAATTTCTGTCTTTTTTGCCCCAAAATAAAGAAAATTTCTGACTTATTACACTGAAATAAGTGAAATTTCTGCAATTTTGCCTCAAAATAAGGGAAATTTCTGCCTTTTTGCCCCCAAATAATGGGAATTTCAGCCTTTTTACCTCAAAATAAGAGAAATTTCTTCATTTTTGCCCCAAAATATGGGAGATTTCTGCCTTTTTGCCCCAAAATAAGAAAAATTTCTGCAATTTTGTACCAAAATAAAAGAAATTTCTGCCTTTTTGCACCAAAATAAGAAAATTTCTGCTTTTTTTTCTGAAATAAGTGAAATTTCTGCAAATTTGCCCCAAAATAAGTGAAATTTCTGCAATTTTGCCCCAAAATAAGGGAAATTTCTGGAATTTTGCCCCAATATCAGTGGAATTTCTGCGTTTTGACCCAAAATAAGGAGAATTTGTTTCTTTTTGCCCCAACATATAGGGAATTTCTGCCTTTTTGCCCCACAATTAGGGGAATTTCTGCAATTTTGCTCCAAAATACTGGGAATTTCTGCCTTTTTGCCCGAAAATAAGAAGAATGCATATCTTTTGGCCATAAAAAAAGGAAATTTCTTCATTTTTGCTCCAAAATAAGAGGAATTTCTGCTTTTTTGCCTCTAAATAAGTGGAATTTCTATCTTTTTCACCCCAAAACAAAGGAAATTTCTGTCTTTTTGGCCCCAAAATAATGAAAATTTCTGCCTTTTTTCCCTGAAATAAGTGAAATTTCTGCAATTTTGCAACAGAATAAGTGAAATTTCTGCAATTTTGCCCCAAAATAAGGGAAATTTCTGGAATTTTGCCCCAAAATAAGTGGAATTTCTGAGTTTAGCCCCAAAATAAAAAGAATTTCTGTCTTTTTGCCCTAACATATCGGAAATTTCTGCCCTTTTGCCCCACAATTAGGGGAATTTCTGCAATTTTGCTCCAAAATACGGGGAATTTCTGCTTTTTAGCCTGAAAATAAGGGGAATGTATATCTTTTGCCACAAAAAAAAGAAATTTCTTCATTTTTACTCCAAAAAAAATGAATTTCTGCTTTTTTGCCGCTAAAAAAGTGGAATTTCTGTCTTTTTCCCCCAAAACAAAGGGAATTTCTGTCTTTTTTGCCCCAAAATAAGGAAAATTTCTGACTTATTACACTGAAATAAGTGAAATTTCTGCAATTTTGCCTCAAAATAAGGAAAATTTCTTCCTTTTTCCCCCAAATAAGGGAAATTTCTACCTTTTTACCTCAAAATAAGAGGAATTTCTGCATTTTTTCCCCAAAATATGGGAGATTTGTGCCTTTTTGCCCCAAAAAAAGAAAAATTTCTGCAATTTTGTACCAAAATAGAAATTTCTGCCTTTTTGCACCAAAATAGGAAAATTTCTGAATTTTTTTCTGAAATAAGTGAAATTTCTGCAAGTTTGCCCCAAAATAAGTGAAATTTCTGCAATTTTGTCCCAAAATAAGGGAAATTTCTGTTTTTTACCCCCAAATAAGGGGAATTTCTGCCTTTTTACCTTAAAATAAGGGGAATTTCTGCATTTTTGCCACAAAATATTTGGAATTTCTGCAATTTTGCCCCAAAATAAGTGAAATTACTGCAATTTTGCCCCAAAATAAGTGAAATTTCTGCCTTTTTGCCCCAAAATAAGAAAAATTTCTGCAATTTTGTACCAAAATAAAAGATAATTCTGCCTTTTTGCACCAAAATAGGAAAATTTCTGAATTTTTTTCTGAAATAAGTTAAATTTCTGCAATTTTGCACCAAAATAAGTGAAATTTCTGCAATTTTGCCCCAAAATAAGGGAAATTTCTGCAATTTTGTCCCAAAATAAGGGAAATTTCTGTTTTTTACCCCCAAATAAGGGGAATTTCTGCCTTTTTACCTTAAAAAAAGGGGAATTTCTGCATTTTTGCCACAAAATATTTGGAATTTCTGCAATTTTGCCCCAAAATAAGTGAAATTACTGCAATTTTGCCCCAAAATAAGTGAAATTTCTGCCTTTTTGCCCCAAAATAAGAAAAATTTCTGCAATTTTGTACCAAAATAAAAGATAATTCTGCCTTTTTGCACCAAAATAGGAAAATTTCTGAATTTTTTTCTGAAATAAGTTAAATTTCTGCAATTTTGCACCAAAATAAGTGAAATTTCTGCAATTTTGCCCCAAAATAAGGGAAATTTCTTTTTTTTGCCCCCAAATAAGGGGAATTTCTGCCTTTTTACCTCAAAATAAAGGGAATTTCTTCATTTTTGCCACAAAATATTTGGAATTTCTGCATTTTTGCATCAAAATAAGGATAATTTCTGCCTTTTTACCATGAAATAAGTGAAATTTCTGCAATTTTGCCCCAAAATAAGTGAAATTTCTGCAATTTTGCCCCAAAATAAGAGAAATTTCTGGAATTTTGCCCCAAAATAAGGGAAATTTCTGGAATTTTGACCAAAAAAGTGTGGAATTTCTGAGTTTTTGCCCCAAAATAAGTGAAATTTCTTTTTTTTGCCCCCAAATAAGGGGAATTTCTGCAATTTTGCCCCAAAATAAGAGAAATTTCTGGAATTTTGCCCCAAAATAAGAGAAATTTCTGGAATTTTGCCCCAAAATAAATGGAATTTCTGAGTTTTGCCCCAAAAATAAAGAGAATTTCTGTCTTTTTGCCCCAACATATAGGGAATATCTGCCTTTTTGCCCCACAAGTAGGGGAATTTCTGCAATTTTGCTCCAAAATAAGAGGAATTTCTGCTTTTTTGCCTCTAAATAAGTGGAATTTCTGTCTTTTTCCCCCAAAACAAAGGGAATTTCTGTCTTTTTTGCCCCAAAATAAAGAAAATTTCTGTAATTTTGCACCAAAATAAAAGAAATTTCTGCCTTTTTGCCCCCAAATAAGAAAATTTTTCCTTTTTTTCTGAAATAAGTGAAATTTCTGCAATTTTGCCCCAAAATAAGAGAAATTTCTGCCTTTTTGCCCCCAAATAAGGGAAATTTCAGCCTTTTTACCTCAAAATAAAGAAAATTTCTACATTTTTGCCCCAAAATATGGGAAATTTATGCCTTTTTGCCCCAAAATAAGAAAAATTTCTGCAATTTTGCACCAAAATAAAAGAAATTTCTGCCTTTTTGCCACAGAATAAGAAAAATTTCTCCAATTCTGTACCAAAATAAAAGAAATTTCTAAAATTTTGCTCCAAAATAAGGGAAATTTCTGATTTTTGCCCAGATATAAGGAGAATTTCTGTATTTTTGCCCCAAAATAAAGGGAATTTCTGCCTTTTTGCCCCAAAATTAGGGGAGTTTCTGCAATTTTGCTTCAAAATAATGGGAATTTCTGCCTCTTTTCCTGAAAATAAGGGGAACTTCTGCCAATTTGCCCCAAATAAAGGGAATTTCTGCATTTTTGCCCCAATATTAGGAGAATTTCTGCAATTTTGCTCCAAAATACAGGGAATTTCTGCCTTTTTGCCCGAAATTAAGGGGATTTTCTGCCTTTTTGCCCCAAAACAACTGACATTTCTGCAATTTTATCCCAATATAAGGGGAATTTCTGCCTTTTTGCCCCCAAATAAGGGCAATTTCTGCCTTTCTGCCCTGAAATATGTGACATGTCTTCAATTTTACCCCAAAATAAGGTGAATTTCTGCCTTTTTGCCCCAAAATAATGGGAATTTCTGCATTTTGCCAAAAATAAGAAAGATTTTTGTTTTTTTCTCTGAAATAAGTGAAATTTCTGCAATTTTGCCCCAAAATAAGGGAAATTTATGCCTTTTTGCCCCCAAATAAGGGGAATTTCAGCCTTTTTACCTCAAAATAAGAGGAATTTCTGAATTTTTGCCACAAAATATTAGGAATTTCTGCCTTTTTGCCCCAAAATAAGGAAAATTTCTGCCTTTTTTTCCATAAAAAAAGTGAAATTTCTGCAATTTCGCCCCAAAATAAGTGAAATTTCTGCAATTTTGCCCCAAAATAAGTGAAATTACTGCAATTTTGCCCCAAAATAAGTGAAATTTCTGCCTTTTTGCCCTAAAATAAGAAAAATATCTGCAATTTTGTACCAAAATAAAAGATAATTCTGCCTTTTTGCACCAAAATAGGAAAATTTCTGAATTTTTTCCTGAAATAAGTTAAATTTCTGCAATTTTGCACCAAAATAAGTGAAATTTCTGCAATTTTGCCCCAAAATAAGGGAAATTTCTGGAATTTTGACCAAAAAAGTGTGGAATTTCTGAGTTTTTGCCCCAAAATAAGTGAAATTTCTTTTTTTTGCCCCCAAATAAGGGGAATTTCTGCCTTTTTACCTCAAAATAAAGGGAATTTCTTCATTTTTGCCACAAAATATTTGGAATTTCTGCATTTTTGCATCAAAATAAGGATAATTTCTGCCTTTTTACCATGAAATAAGTGAAATTTCTGCAATTTTGCCCCAAAATAAGTGAAATTTCTGCAATTTTGCCCCAAAATAAGAGAAATTTCTGGAATTTTGCCCCAAAATAAGGGAAATTTCTGGAATTTTGACCAAAAAAGTGTGGAATTTCTGAGTTTTTGCCCCAAAATAAGTGAAATTTCTTTTTTTTGCCCCCAAATAAGGGGAATTTCTGCAATTTTGCCCCAAAATAAGAGAAATTTCTGGAATTTTGCCCCAAAATAAGAGAAATTTCTGGAATTTTGCCCCAAAATAAATGGAATTTCTGAGTTTTGCCCCAAAAATAAAGAGAATTTCTGTCTTTTTGCCCCAACATATAGGGAATATCTGCCTTTTTGCCCCACAAGTAGGGGAATTTCTGCAATTTTGCTCCAAAATAAGAGGAATTTCTGCTTTTTTGCCTCTAAATAAGTGGAATTTCTGTCTTTTTCCCCCAAAACAAAGGGAATTTCTGTCTTTTTTGCCCCAAAATAAAGAAAATTTCTGTAATTTTGCACCAAAATAAAAGAAATTTCTGCCTTTTTGCCCCCAAATAAGAAAATTTTTCCTTTTTTTCTGAAATAAGTGAAATTTCTGCAATTTTGCCCCAAAATAAGAGAAATTTCTGCCTTTTTGCCCCCAAATAAGGGAAATTTCAGCCTTTTTACCTCAAAATAAAGAAAATTTCTACATTTTTGCCCCAAAATATGGGAAATTTATGCCTTTTTGCCCCAAAATAAGAAAAATTTCTGCAATTTTGCACCAAAATAAAAGAAATTTCTGCCTTTTTGCCACAGAATAAGAAAAATTTCTCCAATTCGGTACCAAAATAAAAGAAATTTCTAAAATTTTGCTCCAAAATAAGGGAAATTTCTGATTTTTGCCCAGATATAAGGAGAATTTCTGTATTTTTGCCCCAAAATAAAGGGAATTTCTGCCTTTTTGCCCCAAAATTAGGGGAGTTTCTGCAATTTTGCTTCAAAATAATGGGAATTTCTGCCTCTTTTCCTGAAAATAAGGGGAACTTCTGCCAATTTGCCCCAAATAAAGGGAATTTCTGCATTTTTGCCCCAATATTAGGAGAATTTCTGCAATTTTGCTCCAAAATACAGGGAATTTCTGCCTTTTTGCCCGAAATTAAGGGGATTTTCTGCCTTTTTGCCCCAAAACAACTGACATTTCTGCAATTTTATCCCAATATAAGGGGAATTTCTGCCTTTTTGCCCCCAAATAAGGGCAATTTCTGCCTTTATGCCCTGAAATATGTGACATGTCTTCAATTTTACCCCAAAATAAGGTGAATTTCTGCCTTTTTGCCCCAAAATAATGGGAATTTCTGCATTTTGCCAAAAATAAGAAAGATTTTTGTTTTTTTCTCTGAAATAAGTGAAATTTCTGCAATTTTGCCCCAAAATAAGGGAAATTTATGCCTTTTTGCCCCCAAATAAGGGGAATATCAGCCTTTTTACCTCAAAATAAGAGGAATTTCTGAATTTTTGCCACAAAATATTAGGAATTTCTGCCTTTTTGCCCCAAAATAAGGAAAATTTCTGCCTTTTTTTCCATGAAAAAAGTGAAATTTCTGCAATTTCGCCCCAAAATAAGTGAAATTTCTGCAATTTTGCCCCAAAATAAGGGAAATTTCTGGAATTTTGCCCCAAAATAAGTGGAATTTCTGAGTTTTGCCCCAAAATAAGGAGAATTTCTGTCTTTTTGTTCCAACATATAGAGAATTTCTGCCTTTTTGCCCCACAATTAGGGGAATTTCGGCAATTTTGCTCCAAAATACGGGGAATTTCTGCTTTTTAGCCCGAAAATTAGAGGAATGCATACCTTTTTCCACAAAAAAGAAAAATTTCTTCATTTTTGCTCCAAAATAATAAGAATTTCTGCTTTTTAGCCTCTAAATAAGTGGAATATCAGTCTTTTTCCTTTAAAACAAAGAGAATTTCTGTTTTTTGCCCCAAAATAAGGAAAATTTCTGACTTATTATTCTGAAATAAGTGAAATTTCTGCAATTTTGCCTCAAAATAAGGGAAATTTCTGCCTTTTTGCCCCCAAATAAGGGGAATTTCAGCGTTTTTACCTCAAAATAAGGGAAATTTCTGCTTTTTTGCCCCAAAATATGGGAGATTTCTGCCTTTTTGCCCCAAAATAAGAAACATTTCTGCAATTTTGTACCAAAATAAAAGAAATTTCTGCCTTTTTGCCCCAAAATAAGAAAATTTCTGCTTTTGTTCTCTGAAATAAGTGAAATTTCTGCAATTTTGCCTCAAAATAAGGAAAATTTCTGCCTTTTTGCCCCCAAATAAGGGAAATTTCAGCCTTTTTACCCAAAAATAAGAGGAATTTCTGCATTTTTGCCCCTAAATATTAGGAATTTCTGCCTTTTTGCCCTAAAAATAAGAAAAATTTCTGCAATTTTGTACCAAAATATTAGAAATTTCTGCCTTGTTGCACCAAAATAAGAAAATTTCTGCTTTTTTTTCTGACATAAGTGAAATTTTTGCAATTTTGCCCCAAAATAAGTAAAATTTCTGCAATTTTGCCTCAAAATAAGGGAAATTTCTGGAATTTTGCGCCAAAATAAGTGGAATTTCTGAGTTTTGCCCCAAAATAATGAGAATTTCTGTCTTTTTGCCCCAACATATAGGGAATTTCTGCCTTTTTGCCCAAAAATTAGGGGAATTTCTGCAATGTTGCTCCAAAATACGGGGAATTTGTGCCATTTTGCCCAAAAATAAAGGGAATGTATACCTTTTTGCCATAAAAAAAGCAAATTTCTTCATTTTTGCCCCAAAATAAGGGGATTTTCCACCTTTTTGACTCAAAATAAGTGCAATTTCTGCCTTTTCCCCAAAATAAACGAAATTTCTGTCTTTTTGCCCCAAAATAAGGGGAATTACAGCCTTTTTACCTCAAAATAAGGGGAATTTCTGCCTTTTTGCCCCAAAATATGAGGAATTTCTGACTTTTTGCCCCAAAATAAGAAAAATTTCTGCAATTTTTACCAAAATAAAAAAAATTTCTGCCTTTTTGCCCCCCAAAAAAAATTTTCGCCTTTTTTCCCTGAAATAAGTGAAATTTCTGCAATTTTGCCCCAAAATATGGAAATTTCTGCAATTTTGCCCCAATGTAAAGGAAATTTCTGCAATTTTGCCCCAAAATAAGGAAAATTTCTGACTGTTTGCTCCCAAAAAAGGAGATTTTCTGTCTTTTTGCCCCAAAATAAAGAGAATTTTTGCCTTTTGCCCGAAAATTATGAGAATTTCTGCAATTTTGCTTCAAAATACGGGGAATTTCTGCTTTCTAGCCCCAAAATAAAGGGAATTTCTGCATTTTACCACAAAATAAGAATAGTTTCTGCCTTTTGCCTCAAAATAAGGGGAATTTTCTGCCTTTTTGTTTCAAAATAAGAAAAATTTCTTCAATTTTGTACCATAATAAAAGAAATTTCTGCTCTTTGCCCCAAAATAAAAGGAATTTCTGAATTTTTGCCCTGAAATAAATGAAATTTCTGCAATTTTGCCCGAAAATAAGGGAAATTTTTCCCTTTTTGCCCCAAAATAAGAAGAATTTTTGCCTTTTGCCCCAAAATATGGGGAATTTCAGCATTTTACCTCAAAATAAGAATTTCAGCCTTTATGCCCCAAAATAAGAAAAATTTCTGCAATTTTGCCCCAAAATAAGGGGAATTTCTTCCTTTTTGCCCCAAAATAAAGGATATTTCAGTCTTTTTACCTGAAAATAAGTGAAATTTCTGCAATTTTGCCCCAAATAAGGAAAATTTCTGCAATTTTGCCCCAAAATAAGGTAAATTCCTGCAATTTTGCCCCAAAATAATTGGAATTTTTGAGTTTTGCCCCAAAATAAGGAGAATTTCTGTCTTTTTGCCCCAACATATAGGGAATTTCTGCCTTTTTGCCCCACAATTAGGGGAATTTCTGTCTTTTTTGCCCCAAAATAAGGAAAATTTCTGACTTATTACCCTGAAATAAGTGAAATGTCTGCAATTTTGTCCCAAAATAAGAAAAATTTCTGCCTTTTTGCACCCAAATAAGGGGAATTTCAGCCTTTTTACCTCAAAATAATGGGAATTTCTGCATTTTTGCCAAAAAATATTAGGAATTTCTGCCATTTTGCCCCAAAATAAGAAAAATTTCTGCCATTTTTACCTGAAATAAGTGAAATTTCTGCAATTTTGCCCCAAAATAAGTGAAATTTCTGCAATTTTGCCCCAAAATAAGGGAAATTTCCGGAATTTTGCCCCAAAATAAGTGGAAATTCTGAGTTTTGTCCCAAAATAAGGAGAATTTTTGTCTTTTTGCCCCAACATATAGGGAATTTCTGCCTATTTGCCCCACAATTTGGGGATTTTCTGCAATTGTGCTCCAAAATATGGGGAATTTCTGCTTTTTTGCCCGAAAATAAGGGGAATATATACCTTTTGCCACAAAAAAGGGAAATTTCTTCATTTTTGCCGCAAAATAAGAGGAATTTCTGCCTTCTTACCTCAAAATAAGTGAAATTTCTGCCTTTTTACCCAAAAGTAAACGGAATTTCTGTCTTTTTGCCCCAAAATAAAAGCAATTTTTGAATTTTGCCCTGAAATAAGTGAAATTTCTGCAATTTTGCCCCAAATTAAGGGAAATTTCTGGAATTTTGCCCCAAAATAAATGGAATTTCTGAGTTTTGCCCGAAAATAAGGAGAATTTCTGTCTTATTGCCCCAACATATCGGGAATTTCTGCCTTTTTGCCCCACAATTAGGGGAATTTCTGCAATTTTGCTCCAAAATACGGGGAATTTCTGCCTTTTTGCCCGAAATTAAGGGGATTTTCTGCCTTTTTGCCCCCAAACAAGGGAAATTTCTGCAATTTTAACCCAAAATATGAAGAATTTCTGCCTTTTTACCCCCAAATAAGGGGAATTTCTGCCTTTTTGCCCTGAAATATGTGAAATGTTTGAAATTTTACCCCAAAAGAAGGTGAATTTCTGTCTTTGTGCCCCAAAATAATGGAAATTTCTGCATTTTGCCCTAAAATAAAAAAAATTTTTGTTTTTTTCTCTGAAATAAATGAAATTTCTGCAATTTTGCCTTACAATAAAAGAAATTTCTGCAATTTTTCCCCATAATAAAGGAAATTTCTGCAATTTTTTCTAAAATAAGGGGAATTTCTGATTTTTGCCACAAAATAAGGGGAATTTCTGCCTTTTTGCCTTAAAATAAAGAAAATTACTGCATGTTTTACCCCAAAATTAGGTGAATTTCTGCAATTTTGCTCCAAAATACGGGAATTTTCTCCCTTTTCGCCGAAAATGAAGTGAATTTCTGCCATTTTGCCGCGAAATAAGTGAAATTTCTGCAGTTTTACCCCAAAATAAGGGGAAGTTCTGCGTTTTTGCCCCAAAATTAGAGGAATTTCTGCAATTTTGCTCCAAAATACAGGGAATTTCTGCCTTTTTGCCCGAAAATAAAAAGAATGTATACCTTTTGCCATAAAAAAGGGAAATTTCTTCATTTTTACTCCAAAATAAGGGGATTTTCCGCCTTTTTGACTCAAAATAAGTGCAATTTCTGACTTTTCCCCAAAAATAAACGGAATTTCTGACTTTTTGCCCTGAAATAAGTTAAATTTCTAAAATTTTTCCCCAAAAATAAGGGAAATATCTGCTTTTTGCCCCAAAATACGGGGAATTTCTGCCTTTTTGCCTCCAAAAAAGGGGAATTTCAGCCTTTTTACCTCAAAACAAGGGGAATTTCTTCATTTTTACCCCAAAATAATTAGATTTTCTGCCTTTTTGACTCAAAATAAGTGAAATTTCTTCAATTTTTGCCCAAAATAAGGGAAATGTCTGCTTTTTGCCCCAAAATAAGGGAAATTTCAGCATTTTTACCTCAAAATAAGGGGAATTTCTGCATTTTTGCCCCAAAATATGGGAAATTTCTGCCTTTTTGCCAAAAATAAAAAAAATTTCTGCAATTTTGTACCAAAATAAAAGAAATTTCTGTCTTTTTTTCCCTGAAATAAGTGAAATTTCTGCAATTTTGCCCCAAAATAAGTGAAATTTCTGCAATTTTGCCCCAAAATAAGGGAAATTTTTGGAATTTTGCCCCAAAATAAGTGGAATTTCTGAGTTTTGCCCCAAAATAAGTAGAATTTCTGTCTTTTTGCCCCAACACATAGGGAAATTCTGCCTTTTTGCCCCACAATTAGGGGAATTTCTGCAATTTTGCTCAAAAATACAGGGAATTTCTGTCTTTTTGCCCGAAAATAAGAAGAATGCATACCTTTTTGCCACAAAAAAGGGAAATTTCTTCATTTTCGCTCCAAAATAAGGGGAATTTCTGCTTTTTTGCCTCTAAATAAGTGGAATTTCTGTCTTTTTCCCCCAAAACATAGAGAATTTGTGTCTTTTTTGCCCCAAAATAAGGAAAATTTCTGACTTATTACCCTGAAATAAATGAAATATCTGCAATTTTGCCCCAAAATAAGGGAAATTTCTGCTTTTTGCAACCAAATAAGGGGAATTTTAGACTTTTTACCTCAAAATAAGGGGATTTTCTGCATTTTTGCCCCAAAATATGAGAAATTTTTGCCTTTTTGCCCCAAATTAAGAAAATTTCTGCTTTTTTTTCTGAAATAAGTGAAATTTCTGCAATTTTGCGTCAAAATAAGTGAAATTTCTGAGTTTTGCTCTAAAATAAGGAGAATTTCTGTCTTTTTGCCCAAACATATAGGGAATTTCTGCCTTTTTGTCCCACAATTAGGGGAATTTCTGCAATTTTGCTCCAAAATACGGGGAATTTCTGCTTTTTAGCCTGAAAATAAGAAGAATGCATACCTTTTGCCACAAAAAAAGGAAATTTCTTCATTTTTGCTCCAAAATAAGGGGAATTTCTGCTTTTTTGCTTCTAAATAAGTGGAATTTCTGACTTTTTCCCCCAAAACAAAAGGAATTTCTGTCTTTTTTGCCCCAAATAAGGAAAATTTCTGACTTATTACCCTGAAATAAATGAAATTTCTGCAATTTTGTCCCAGAATAAGGGAAATTTCTGCTTTCTGCCCCCAAATAAGGGGAATTTCTGCCTTTTTACCTAAAAATAAGGGGAATTTTTGCAATTTTACCACAAAATATTTGGAATCTCTGCATTTTTGCCCCAAAATGAGGAAAATTTCTGCCTTTTTACCATGATATAAGTGAAATTTCTGCAATTTTGCCCCAAAATAAGTGAAATTTCGGCAATTTTGCCACAAAATAAGGGAAATTTCTGGAATTTTGCCCCAAAATAAGTGGAATTTCTGAGTTTTGCCCCAAAATAAGGAGAATTTCTGTCTTTTTGCTCTAACATATAGGGAATTTCTGCATTTTGCCCCACAATTAGGGGAATTTCTGCAATTTTGCTCCAAAATACGGGTAATTTCAGCTTTTTAGCCCAAAAATAAGTGGAATGTATACATTTTGCCACAAAAAAGGGAAATTTCTTCATTTTTACTCCAAAATAAAAGGAATTTCTGCTTTTTTGCCTCTAAAAAAGTGGAATTTCTGTCTTTTTCCCCCAAAACAAAGGGAATTTCTGTGTTTTTTGCCCCAAAATAAGGAAAATTTCTGACTTATTACCCTGGAATAAGTGAAATTTATGCAATTTTGCCTCAAAATAAGTGAAATTTCTGCAATTTTGGCCCAAAATAAGGGAAATTTTTGGAATTTTGCCCCAAGGTAAGTGGAATTTCTGAGTTTTGCCCCAAAATAAGGAGATTTTCTGGTTTTTTGCTCTAACTTACAGGGAATTTCTGCCTTTTTGCCCCACAATTAGCGGAATTTTTGCAATTTTGCTCCAAAATACGGGTAATTTCTGCTTTTTAGCCTGAAAATAAGGGGAATGTATACCATTTGCCACAAAAAAGAAATTTCTTCATTTTTACTCCAAAATAAAAGGAATTTCTGCTTTTTTGCCCCAAAATAAGAAAAATTTCTGACTGACTACTCTGAAATAAGTGAAATTTCTGCAATTTTGCCCCAAAATAAGAAAAATTTCTGCCTTTTTGCCTCCAAATAAGGGGAATTTCAGCCTTTTAACCTCAAAATAAGAGGAATTTCTGCATTTTTGCCCCAAAATATGGGAGATTTCTGCCTTTTTGCCCCAAAATAAGAAAAATTTCTGCAATTTTGTACCAAAATAAAAGAAATTTCCGCCTTTTTGCACCAAAATAAGAAAATTTCTGCTTTTTTTTCTGAAATAAGTGAAATTTCTGCAATTTTGCCCCAAAATAACAGAAATTTCTGCAATTTTGCTCCCAAATAAAGGAAATTTCTGGAATTTTGCCTTAAAATAAGTGGAATTTCTGAGTTTTGCCCCAAAATAAGAAGAATTTCTGTCTTTTTGCCCTAACATATAGGGAATTTCTGCCTTTTCGCCCCACAATTAGGGGAATTTCTGCAATTTTGCTCCAAAATACGGGGAATTTCTGCCTTTTTGCCCGAAAATAAGAAGAATGCATAACTTTTTGCCATAAAAAGGGAAAGTTCTTCATTTTTGCTCCAAAATAAGGGGAATTTCAGCTTTTTTGCCTCTAAATAAGTGGAATTTCTGTCTTTTTCCCCCAAAACAAAGGGAATTTTTGTTTTTTTGCTCCAAAATAAGGAAAATTTCTGACTTATTACCCTGAAATAAGTGAAATTTCTGCAATTTTGCCCCAAAATAAGTGAAATTTCTGCAATTTTGCCCCAAAATAAGGGAAATTTCTGGAATTTTGCCCGAAAATAAGTGGAATTTTTGAGTTTTGCCCCAAAATTAAGAGAATTTCTGTCTTTTTGCCCCAACATATAGGCAATTTCTGCCTTTTTGCCCCACAATTAGGGGAATTTCTGCAATTTTGCTCCAAAATATGGGGAATTTCTGCTTTTTAGCCTGAAAATAAGGGGAATGTATACTTTTTGCCACAAAAAAAAAGAAATTTCTTCATTTTTACTCCAAAATAAAATGAATTTTTGCTTTTTTGCCGCTAAAAAAGTGGAATTTCTGCCTTTTTCCCTCAAAAAAAAGAATTTCTGTCTTTTTTGCCCCAAAATAAAGAAAATTTCTGACTTATTACACTGAAATAAGTGAAATTTCTGCAATTTTGCCTCAAAATAAGGGAAATTTCTGCCTTTTTGCCCCCAAATAATGGGAATTTCAGCCTTTTTACCTCAAAATAAGAGAAATTTCTTCATTTTTGCCCCAAAATATGGGAGATTTCTGCCTTTTTGCCCCAAAATAAGAAAAATTTCTGCAATTTTGTACCAAAATAAAAGAAATTTCCGCCTTTTTGCACCAAAATAAGAAAATTTCTGCTTTTTTTTCTGAAATAAGTGAAATTTCTGCAATTTTGCCCCAAAATAAGTGAAATTTCTGCAATTTTGCCCCAAAATAAGGGAAATTTCTGGAATTTTGCCCCAATATCAGTGGAATTTCTGCGTTTTGACCCAAAATAAGGAGAATTTGTTTCTTTTTGCCCCAACATATAGGGAATTTCTGCCTTTTTGCCCCACAATTAGGGGAATTTCTGCAATTTTGCTCCAAAATACTGGGAATTTCTGCCTTTTTACCCGAAAATAAGAAGAATGCATATCTTTTGGCCATAAAAAAAGGAAATTTCTTCATTTTTGCTCCAAAATAAGAGGAATTTCTGCTTTTTTGCCTCTAAATAAGTGGAATTTCTATCTTTTTCACCCCAAAACAAAGGAAATTTCTGTCTTTTTGGCCCCAAAATAAGGAAAATTTCTGCCTTTTTTCCCTGAAATAAGTGAAATTTCTGCAATTTTGCACCAAAATAAGTGAAATTTCTGCAATTTTGCCCCAAAATAAGGGAAATTTCTGGAATTTTGCCCCAAAATAAGTGGAATTTCTGAGTTTAGCCCCAAAATAAAAAGAATTTCTGTCTTTTTGCCCTAACATATCGGAAATTTCTGCCTTTTTGCCCCACAATTAGGGGAATTTCTGCAATTTTGCTCCAAAATACGGGGAATTTCTGCTTTTTAGCCTGAAAATAAGGGGAATGTATATCTTTTGCCACAAAAAAAGAAATTTCTTCATTTTTACTCCAAAATAAAATGAATTTCTGCTTTTTTGCCGCTAAAAAAGTGGAATTTCTGTCTTTTTCCCCCAAAACAAAGGGAATTTCTGTCTTTTTTGCCCCAAAATAAGGAAAATTTCTGACTTATTACACTGAAATAAGTGAAATTTCTGCAATTTTGCCTCAAAATAAGGAAAATTTCTTCCTTTTTCCCCCAAATAAGGGAAATTTCTACATTTTTACCTCAAAATAAGAGGAATTTCTGCATTTTTTCCCCAAAATATGGGAGATTTGTGCCTTTTTGCCCCAAAAAAAGAAAAATTTCTGCAATTTTGTACCAAAATAGAAATTTCTGCCTTTTTGCAACAAAATAGGAAAATTTCTGAATTTTTTTCTGAAATAAGTGAAATTTCTGCAAGTTTGCCCCAAAATAAGTGAAATTTCTGCAATTTTGTCCCAAAATAAGGGTAATTTCTGTTTTTTACCCCCAAATAAGGGGAATTTCTGCCTTTTTACCTTAAAATAAGGGGAATTTCTGCATTTTTGCCACAAAATATTTGGAATTTCTGCAATTTTGCCCCAAAATAAGTGAAATTACTGCAATTTTGCCCCAAAATAAGTGAAATTTCTGCCTTTTTGCCCCAAAATAAGAAAAATTTCTGCAATTTTGTACCAAAATAAAAGATAATTCTGCCTTTTTGCACCAAAATAGGAAAATTTCTGAATTTTTTTCTGAAATAAGTTAAATTTCTGCAATTTTGCACCAAAATAAGTGAAATTTCTGCAATTTTGCCCCAAAATAAGGGAAATTTCTGCAATTTTGTCCCAAAATAAGGGAAATTTCTGTTTTTTACCCCCAAATAAGGGGAATTTCTGCCTTTTTACCTTAAAATAAGGGGAATTTCTGCATTTTTGCCACAAAATATTTGGAATTTCTGCAATTTTGCCCCAAAATAAGTGAAATTACTGCAATTTTGCCCCAAAATAAGTGAAATTTCTGCCTTTTTGCCCCAAAATAAGAAAAATTTCTGCAATTTTGTACCAAAATAAAAGATAATTCTGCCTTTTTGCACCAAAATAGGAAAATTTCTGAATTTTTTTCTGAAATAAGTTAAATTTCTGCAATTTTGCACCAAAATAAGTGAAATTTCTGCAATTTTGCCCCAAAATAAGGGAAATTTCTGGAATTTTGACCAAAAAAGTGTGGAATTTCTGAGTTTTTGCCCCAATATAAGTGAAATTTCTTTTTTTTTGCCCCCAAATAAGGGGAATTTCTGCCTTTTTACCTCAAAATAAAGGGAATTTCTTCATTTTTGCCACAAAATATTTGGAATTTCTGCATTTTTGCATCAAAATAAGGATAATTTCTGCCTTTTTACCATGAAATAAGTGAAATTTCTGCAATTTTGCCCCAAAATAAGTGAAATTTCTGCAATTTTGCCCCAAAATAAGAGAAATTTCTGGAATTTTGCCCCAAAATAAGGGAAATTTCTGGAATTTTGACCAAAAAAGTGTGGAATTTCTGAGTTTTTGCCCCAAAATAAGTGAAATTTCTTTTTTTTGCCCCCAAATAAGGGGAATTTCTGCAATTTTGCCCCAAAATAAGAGAAATTTCTGGAATTTTGCCCCAAAATAAGAGAAATTTCTGGAATTTTGCCCCAAAATAAATGGAATTTCTGAGTTTTGCCCCAAAAATAAAGAGAATTTCTGTCTTTTTGCCCCAACATATAGGGAATATCTGCCTTTTTGCCCCACAAGTAGGGGAATTTCTGCAATTTTGCTCCAAAATAAGAGGAATTTCTGCTTTTTTGCCTCTAAATAAGTGGAATTTCTGTCTTTTTCCCCCAAAACAAAGGGAATTTCTGTCTTTTTTGCCCCAAAATAAAGAAAATTTCTGTAATTTTGCACCAAAATAAAAGAAATTTCTGCCTTTTTGCCCCCAAATAAGAAAATTTTTCCTTTTTTTCTGAAATAAGTGAAATTTCTGCAATTTTGCCCCAAAATAAGAGAAATTTCTGCCTTTTTGCCCCCAAATAAGGGAAATTTCAGCCTTTTTACCTCAAAATAAAGAAAATTTCTACATTTTTGCCCCAAAATATGGGAAATTTATGCCTTTTTGCCCCAAAATAAGAAAAATTTCTGCAATTTTGCACCAAAATAAAAGAAATTTCTGCCTTTTTGCCACAGAATAAGAAAAATTTCTCCAATTCTGTACCAAAATAAAAGAAATTTCTAAAATTTTGCTCCAAAATAAGGGAAATTTCTGATTTTTGCCCAGATATAAGGAGAATTTCTGTATTTTTGCCCCAAAATAAAGGGAATTTCTGCCTTTTTGCCCCAAAATTAGGGGAGTTTCTGCAATTTTGCTTCAAAATAATGGGAATTTCTGCCTCTTTTCCTGAAAATAAGGGGAACTTCTGCCAATTTGCCCCAAATAAAGGGAATTTCTGCATTTTTGCCCCAATATTAGGAGAATTTCTGCAATTTTGCTCCAAAATACAGGGAATTTCTGCCTTTTTGCCCGAAATTAAGGGGATTTTCTGCCTTTTTGCCCCAAAACAACTGACATTTCTGCAATTTTATCTCAATATAAGGGGAATTTCTGCCTTTTTGCCCCCAAATAAGGGCAATTTCTGCCTTTATGCCCTGAAATATGTGACATGTCTTCAATTTTACCCCAAAATAAGGTGAATTTCTGCCTTATTGCCCCAAAATAATGGGAATTTCTGCATTTTGCCAAAAATAAGAAAGATTTTTGTTTTTTTCTCTGAAATAAGTGAAATTTCTGCAATTTTGCCCCAAAATAAGGGAAATTTATGCCTTTTTGCCCCCAAATAAGGGGAATTTCAGCCTTTTTACCTCAAAATAAGAGGAATTTCTGAATTTTTGCCACAAAATATTAGGAATTTCTGCCTTTTTGCCCCAAAATAAGGAAAATTTCTGCCTTTTTTTCCATGAAAAAAGTGAAATTTCTGCAATTTCGCCCCAAAATAAGTGAAATTTCTGCAATTTTGCCCCAAAATAAGTGAAATTACTGCAATTTTGCCCCAAAATAAGTGAAATTTCTGCCTTTTTGCCCCAAAATAAGAAAAATTTCTGCAATTTTGTACCAAAATAAAAGATAATTCTGCCTTTTTGCACCAAAATAGGAAAATTTCTGAATTTTTTTCTGAAATAAGTTAAATTTCTGCAATTTTGCACCAAAATAAGTGAAATTTCTGCAATTTTGCCCCAAAATAAGGGAAATTTCTGGAATTTTGACCAAAAAAGTGTGGAATTTCTGAGTTTTTGCCCCAAAATAAGTGAAATTTCTTTTTTTTGCCCCCAAATAAGGGGAATTTCTGCCTTTTTACCTCAAAATAAAGGGAATTTCTTCATTTTTGCCACAAAATATTTGGAATTTCTGCATTTTTGCATCAAAATAAGGATAATTTCTGCCTTTTTACCATGAAATAAGTGAAATTTCTGCAATTTTGCCCCAAAATAAGTGAAATTTCTGCAATTTTGCCCCAAAATAAGAGAAATTTCTGGAATTTTGCCCCAAAATAAGGGAAATTTCTGGAATTTTGACCAAAAAAGTGTGGAATTTCTGAGTTTTTGCCCCAAAATAAGTGAAATTTCTTTTTTTTGCCCCCAAATAAGGGGAATTTCTGCAATTTTGCCCCAAAATAAGAGAAATTTCTGGAATTTTGCCCCAAAATAAGAGAAATTTCTGGAATTTTGCCCCAAAATAAATGGAATTTCTGAGTTTTGCCCCAAAAATAAAGAGAATTTCTGTCTTTTTGCCCCAACATATAGGGAATATCTGCCTTTTTGCCCCACAAGTAGGGGAATTTCTGCAATTTTGCTCCAAAATAAGAGGAATTTCTGCTTTTTTGCCTCTAAATAAGTGGAATTTCTGTCTTTTTCCCCCAAAACAAAGGGAATTTCTGTCTTTTTTGCCCCAAAATAAAGAAAATTTCTGTAATTTTGCACCAAAATAAAAGAAATTTCTGCCTTTTTGCCCCCAAATAAGAAAATTTTTCCTTTTTTTCTGAAATAAGTGAAATTTCTGCAATTTTGCCCCAAAATAAGAGAAATTTCTGCCTTTTTGCCCCCAAATAAGGGAAATTTCAGCCTTTTTACCTCAAAATAAAGAAAATTTCTACATTTTTGCCCCAAAATATGGGAAATTTATGCCTTTTTGCCCCAAAATAAGAAAAATTTCTGCAATTTTGCACCAAAATAAAAGAAATTTCTGCCTTTTTGCCACAGAATAAGAAAAATTTCTCCAATTCGGTACCAAAATAAAAGAAATTTCTAAAATTTTGCTCCAAAATAAGGGAAATTTCTGATTTTTGCCCAGATATAAGGAGAATTTCTGTATTTTTGCCCCAAAATAAAGGGAATTTCTGCCTTTTTGCCCCAAAATTAGGGGAGTTTCTGCAATTTTGCTTCAAAATAATGGGAATTTCTGCCTCTTTTCCTGAAAATAAGGGGAACTTCTGCCAATTTGCCCCAAATAAAGGGAATTTCTGCATTTTTGCCCCAATATTAGGAGAATTTCTGCAATTTTGCTCCAAAATACAGGGAATTTCTGCCTTTTTGCCCGAAATTAAGGGGATTTTCTGCCTTTTTGCCCCAAAACAACTGACATTTCTGCAATTTTATCCCAATATAAGGGGAATTTCTGCCTTTTTGCCCCCAAATAAGGGCAATTTCTGCCTTTATGCCCTGAAATATGTGACATGTCTTCAATTTTACCCCAAAATAAGGTGAATTTCTGCCTTATTGCCCCAAAATAATGGGAATTTCTGCATTTTGCCAAAAATAAGAAAGATTTTTGTTTTTTTCTCTGAAATAAGTGAAATTTCTGCAATTTTGCCCCAAAATAAGGGAAATTTATGCCTTTTTGCCCCCAAATAAGGGGAATTTCAGCCTTTTTACCTCAAAATAAGAGGAATTTCTGAATTTTTGCCACAAAATATTAGGAATTTCTGCCTTTTTGCCCCAAAATAAGGAAAATTTCTGCCTTTTTTTCCATGAAAAAAGTGAAATTTCTGCAATTTCGCCCCAAAATAAGTGAAATTTCTGCAATTTTGCCCCAAAATAAGTGAAATTACTGCAATTTTGCCCCAAAATAAGTGAAATTTCTGCCTTTTTGCCCTAAAATAAGAAAAATTTCTGCAATTTTGTACCAAAATAAAAGATAATTCTGCCTTTTTGCACCAAAATAGGAAAATTTCTGAATTTTTTCCTGAAACAAGTTAAATTTCTGCAATTTTGCACCAAAATAAGTGAAATTTCTGCAATTTTGCCCCAAAATAAGGGAAATTTCTGGAATTTTGACCAAAAAAGTGTGGAATTTCTGAGTTTTTGCCCCAAAATAAGTGAAATTTCTTTTTTTTGCCCCCAAATAAGGGGAATTTCTGCCTTTTTACCTCAAAATAAAGGGAATTTCTTCATTTTTGCCACAAAATATTTGGAATTTCTGCATTTTTGCATCAAAATAAGGATAATTTCTGCCTTTTTACCATGAAATAAGTGAAATTTCTGCAATTTTGCCCCAAAATAAGTGAAATTTCTGCAATTTTGCCCCAAAATAAGAGAAATTTCTGGAATTTTGCCCCAAAATAAGGGAAATTTCTGGAATTTTGACCAAAAAAGTGTGGAATTTCTGAGTTTTTGCCCCAAAATAAGTGAAATTTCTTTTTTTGCCCCCAAATAAGGGGAATTTCTGCAATTTTGCCCCAAAATAAGAGAAATTTCTGGAATTTTGCCCCAAAATAAGAGAAATTTCTGGAATTTTGCCCCAAAATAAATGGAATTTCTGAGTTTTGCCCCAAAAATAAAGAGAATTTCTGTCTTTTTGCCCCAACATATAGGGAATATCTGCCTTTTTGCCCCACAAGTAGGGGAATTTCTGCAATTTTGCTCCAAAATAAGAGGAATTTCTGCTTTTTTGCCTCTAAATAAGTGGAATTTCTGTCTTTTTCCCCCAAAACAAAGGGAATTTCTGTCTTTTTTGCCCCAAAATAAAGAAAATTTCTGTAATTTTGCACCAAAATAAAAGAAATTTCTGCCTTTTTGCCCCCAAATAAGAAAATTTTTCCTTTTTTTCTGAAATAAGTGAAATTTCTGCAATTTTGCCCCAAAATAAGAGAAATTTCTGCCTTTTTGCCCCCAAATAAGGGAAATTTCAGCCTTTTTACCTCAAAATAAAGAAAATTTCTACATTTTTGCCCCAAAATATGGGAAATTTATGCCTTTTTGCCCCAAAATAAGAAAAATTTCTGCAATTTTGCACCAAAATAAAAGAAATTTCTGCCTTTTTGCCACAGAATAAGAAAAATTTCTCCAATTCGGTACCAAAATAAAAGAAATTTCTAAAATTTTGCTCCAAAATAAGGGAAATTTCTGATTTTTGCCCAGATATAAGGAGAATTTCTGTATTTTTGCCCCAAAATAAAGGGAATTTCTGCCTTTTTGCCCCAAAATTAGGGGAGTTTCTGCAATTTTGCTTCAAAATAATGGGAATTTCTGCCTCTTTTCCTGAAAATAAGGGGAACTTCTGCCAATTTGCCCCAAATAAAGGGAATTTCTGCATTTTTGCCCCAATATTAGGAGAATTTCTGCAATTTTGCTCCAAAATACAGGGAATTTCTGCCTTTTTGCCCGAAATTAAGGGGATTTTCTGCCTTTTTGCCCCAAAACAACTGACATTTCTGCAATTTTATCCCAATATAAGGGGAATTTCTGCCTTTTTGCCCCCAAATAAGGGCAATTTCTGCCTTTCTGCCCTGAAATATGTGACATGTCTTCAATTTTACCCCAAAATAAGGTGAATTTCTGCCTTTTTGCCCCAAAATAATGGGAATTTCTGCATTTTGCCAAAAATAAGAAAGATTTTTGTTTTTTTCTCTGAAATAAGTGAAATTTCTGCAATTTTGCCCCAAAATAAGGGAAATTTATGCCTTTTTGCCCCCAAATAAGGGGAATTTCAGCCTTTTTACCTCAAAATAAGAGGAATTTCTGAATTTTTGCCACAAAATATTAGGAATTTCTGCCTTTTTGCCCCAAAATAAGGAAAATTTCTGCCTTTTTTTCCATAAAAAAAGTGAAATTTCTGCAATTTTGCCCCAAAATAAGTGAAATTTCTGCAATTTTGCCCCAAAATAAGTGAAATTACTGCAATTTTGCCCCAAAATAAGTGAAATTTCTGCCTTTTTGCCCTAAAATAAGAAAAATTTCTGCAATTTTGTACCAAAATAAAAGATAATTCTGCCTTTTTGCACCAAAATAGGAAAATTTCTGAATTTTTTCCTGAAACAAGTTAAATTTCTGCAATTTTGCACCAAAATAAGTGAAATTTCTGCAATTTTGCCCCAAAATAAGGGAAATTTCTGGAATTTTGACCAAAAAAGTGTGGAATTTCTGAGTTTTTGCCCCAAAATAAGTGAAATTTCTTTTTTTTGCCCCCAAATAAGGGGAATTTCTGCCTTTTTACCTCAAAATAAAGGGAATTTCTTCATTTTTGCCACAAAATATTTGGAATTTCTGCATTTTTGCATCAAAATAAGGATAATTTCTGCCTTTTTACCATGAAATAAGTGAAATTTCTGCAATTTTGCCCCAAAATAAGTGAAATTTCTGCAATTTTGCCCCAAAATAAGAGAAATTTCTGGAATTTTGCCCCAAAATAAGGGAAATTTCTGGAATTTTGACCAAAAAAGTGTGGAATTTCTGAGTTTTTGCCCCAAAATAAGTGAAATTTCTTTTTTTTGCCCCCAAATAAGGGGAATTTCTGCAATTTTGCCCCAAAATAAGAGAAATTTCTGGAATTTTGCCCCAAAATAAGAGAAATTTCTGGAATTTTGCCCCAAAATAAATGGAATTTCTGAGTTTTGCCCCAAAAATAAAGAGAATTTCTGTCTTTTTGCCCCAACATATAGGGAATATCTGCCTTTTTGCCCCACAAGTAGGGGAATTTCTGCAATTTTGCTCCAAAATAAGAGGAATTTCTGCTTTTTTGCCTCTAAATAAGTGGAATTTCTGTCTTTTTCCCCCAAAACAAAGGGAATTTCTGTCTTTTTTGCCCCAAAATAAAGAAAATTTCTGTAATTTTGCACCAAAATAAAAGAAATTTCTGCCTTTTTGCCCCCAAATAAGAAAATTTTTCCTTTTTTTCTGAAATAAGTGAAATTTCTGCAATTTTGCCCCAAAATAAGAGAAATTTCTGCCTTTTTGCCCCCAAATAAGGGAAATTTCAGCCTTTTTACCTCAAAATAAAGAAAATTTCTACATTTTTGCCCCAAAATATGGGAAATTTATGCCTTTTTGCCCCAAAATAAGAAAAATTTCTGCAATTTTGCACCAAAATAAAAGAAATTTCTGCCTTTTTGCCACAGAATAAGAAAAATTTCTCCAATTCGGTACCAAAATAAAAGAAATTTCTAAAATTTTGCTCCAAAATAAGGGAAATTTCTGATTTTTGCCCAGATATAAGGAGAATTTCTGTATTTTTGCCCCAAAATAAAGGGAATTTCTGCCTTTTTGCCCCAAAATTAGGGGAGTTTCTGCAATTTTGCTTCAAAATAATGGGAATTTCTGCCTCTTTTCCTGAAAATAAGGGGAACTTCTGCCAATTTGCCCCAAATAAAGGGAATTTCTGCATTTTTGCCCCAATATTAGGAGAATTTCTGCAATTTTGCTCCAAAATACAGGGAATTTCTGCCTTTTTGCCCGAAATTAAGGGGATTTTCTGCCTTTTTGCCCCAAAACAACTGACATTTCTGCAATTTTATCCCAATATAAGGGGAATTTCTGCCTTTTTGCCCCCAAATAAGGGCAATTTCTGCCTTTATGCCCTGAAATATGTGACATGTCTTCAATTTTACCCCAAAATAAGGTGAATTTCTGCCTTTTTGCCCCAAAATAATGGGAATTTCTGCATTTTGCCAAAAATAAGAAAGATTTTTGTTTTTTTCTCTGAAATAAGTGAAATTTCTGCAATTTTGCCCCAAAATAAGGGAAATTTATGCCTTTTTGCCCCCAAATAAGGGGAATATCAGCCTTTTTACCTCAAAATAAGAGGAATTTCTGAATTTTTGCCACAAAATATTAGGAATTTCTGCCTTTTTGCCCCAAAATAAGGAAAATTTCTGCCTTTTTTTCCATGAAAAAAGTGAAATTTCTGCAATTTCGCCCCAAAATAAGTGAAATTTCTGCAATTTTGCCCCAAAATAAGGGAAATTTCTGGAATTTTGCCCCAAAATAAGTGGAATTTCTGAGTTTTGCCCCAAAATAAGGAGAATTTCTGTCTTTTTGCTCCAACATATAGAGAATTTCTGCCTTTTTGCCCCACAATTAGGGGAATTTCGGCAATTTTGCTCCAAAATACGGGGAATTTCTGCTTTTTAGCCCGAAAATTAGAGGAATGCATACCTTTTTCCACAAAAAAAGAAAAATTTCTTCATTTTTGCTCCAAAATAATAAGAATTTCTGCTTTTTAGCCTCTAAATAAGTGGAATATCAGTCTTTTTCCTTTAAAACAAAGAGAATTTCTGTTTTTTGCCCCAAAATAAGGAAAATTTCTGACTTATTATTCTGAAATAAGTGAAATTTCTGCAATTTTGCCTCAAAATAAGGGAAATTTCTGCCTTTTTGCCCCCAAATAAGGGGAATTTCAGCGTTTTTACCTCAAAATAAGGGAAATTTCTGCTTTTTTGCCCCAAAATATGGGAGATTTCTGCCTTTTTGCCCCAAAATAAGAAACATTTCTGCAATTTTGTACCAAAATAAAAGAAATTTCTGCCTTTTTGCCCCAAAATAAGAAAATTTCTGCTTTTGTTCTCTGAAATAAGTGAAATTTCTGCAATTTTGCCTCAAAATAAGGAAAATTTCTGCCTTTTTGCCCCCAAATAAGGGGAATTTCAGCCTTTTTACCCAAAAATAAGAGGAATTTCTGCATTTTTGCCCCTAAATATTAGGAATTTCTGCCTTTTTGCCCTAAAAATAAGAAAAATTTGTGCAATTTTGTACCAAAATATTAGAAATTTCTGCCTTGTTGCAACAAAATAAGAAAATTTCTGCTTTTTTTTCTGACATAAGTGAAATTTTTGCAATTTTGCCCCAAAATAAGTGAAATTTCTGCAATTTTGCCTCAAAATAAGGGAAATTTCTGGAATTTTGCGCCAAAATAAGTGGAATTTCTGAGTTTTGCCCCAAAATAATGAGAATTTCTGTCTTTTTGCCCCAACATATAGGGAATTTCTGCCTTTTTGCCCAAAAATTAGGGGAATTTCTGCAATGTTGCTCCACAATACGGGGAATTTGTGCCATTTTGCCCAAAAATAAAGGGAATGTATACCTTTTTGCCATAAAAAAGCAAATTTCTTCATTTTTGCCCCAAAATAAGGGGATTTTCCACCTTTTTGACTCAAAATAAGTGCAATTTCTGCCTTTTCCCCAAAATAAACGAAATTTCTGTCTTTTTGCCCCAAAATAAGGGGAATTACAGCCTTTTTACCTCAAAATAAGGGGAATTTCTGCCTTTTTGCCCCAAAATATGAGGAATTTCTGCCTTTTTGCCCCAAAATAAGAAAAATTTCTGCAATTTTTACCAAAATAAAAAAAATTTCTGCCTTTTTGCCCCCCAAAAAAAATTTTCGCCTTTTTTCCCTGAAATAAGTGAAATTTCTGCAATTTTGCCCCAAAATATGGAAATTTCTGCAATTTTGCCCCAATGTAAAGGAAATTTCTGCAATTTTGCCCCAAAATAAGGAAAATTTCTGACTGTTTGCTCCCAAAAAAGGAGATTTTCTGTCTTTTTGCCCCAAAATAAAGAGAATTTTTGCCTTTTGCCCGAAAATTATGAGAATTTCTGCAATTTTGCTTCAAAATACGGGGAATTTCTGCTTTCTAGCCCCAAAATAAAGGGAATTTCTGCATTTTACCACAAAATAAGAATAGTTTCTGCCTTTTGCCTCAAAATAAGGGGAATTTTCTGCCTTTTTGTTTCAAAATAAGAAAAATTTCTTCAATTTTGTACCATAATAAAAGAAATTTCTGCTCTTTGCCCCAAAATAAAAGGAATTTCTGAATTTTTGCCCTGAAATAAATGAAATTTCTGCAATTTTGCCCGAAAATAAGGGAAATTTTTGCATTTTGCCTTAAAATAAGAAGAATTTTTGCCTTTTGCCCCAAAATATGGGGAATTTCAGCATTTTACCTCAAAATAAGAATTTCAGCCTTTATGCCCCAAAATAAGAAAAATTTCTGCAATTTTGCCCCAAAATAAGGGGAATTTCTTCCTTTTTGCCCCAAAATAAAGGATATTTCAGTCTTTTTACCTGAAAATAAGTGAAATTTCTGCAATTTTGCCCCAAATAAGGAAAATTTCTGCAATTTTGCCCCAAAATAAGGTAAATTCCTGCAATTTTGCCCCAAAATAAGTGGAATTTTTGAGTTTTGCCCCAAAATAAGGAGAATTTCTGTCTTTTTGCCCCAACATATAGGGAATTTCTGCCTTTTTGCCCCACAATTAGGGGAATTTCTGTCTTTTTTGCCCCAAAATAAGGAAAATTTCTGACTTATTACCCTGAAATAAGTGAAATGTCTGCAATTTTGTCCCAAAATAAGAAAAATTTCTGCCTTTTTGCACCCAAATAAGGGGAATTTCAGCCTTTTTACCTCAAAATAAGGGGAATTTCTGCATTTTTGCCACAAAATATTAGGAATTTCTGCCATTTTGCCCCAAAATAAGAAAAATTTCTGCCATTTTTACCTGAAATAAGTGAAATTTCTGCAATTTTGCCCCAAAATAAGTGAAATTTCTGCAATTTTGCCCCAAAATAAGGGAAATTTCCGGAATTTTGCCCCAAAATAAGTGGAAATTCTGAGTTTTGTCCCAAAATAAGGAGAATTTTTGTCTTTTTGCCCCAACATATAGGGAATTTCTGCCTATTTGCCCCACAATTTGGGGATTTTCTGCAATTGTGCTCCAAAATATGGGGAATTTCTGCTTTTTTGCCCGAAAATAAGGGGAATATATACCTTTTGCCACAAAAAAGGGAAATTTCTTCATTTTTGCCGCAAAATAAGAGGAATTTCTGCCTTCTTACCTCAAAATAAGTGAAATTTCTGCCTTTTTACCCAAAAGTAAACGGAATTTCTGTCTTTTTGCCCGAAAATAAAAGCAATTTTTGAATTTTGCCCTGAAATAAGTGAAATTTCTGCAATTTTGCCCCAAATTAAGGGAAATTTCTGGAATTTTGCCCCAAAATAAATGGAATTTCTGAGTTTTGCCCGAAAATAAGGAGAATTTCTGTCTTTTTGCCCCAACATATCGGGAATTTCTGCCTTTTTGCCCCACAATTAGGGGAATTTCTGCAATTTTGCTCCAAAATACGGGGAATTTCTGCCTTTTTGCCCGAAATTAAGGGGATTTTCTGCCTTTTTGCCCCCAAACAAGGGAAATTTCTGCAATTTTAACCCAAAATATGAAGAATTTCTGCCTTTTTACCCCCAAATAAGGGGAATTTCTGCCTTTTTGCCCTGAAATATGTGAAATGTTTGAAATTTTACCCCAAAAGAAGGTGAATTTCTGTCTTTGTGCCCCAAAATAATGGAAATTTCTGCATTTTGCCCTAAAATAAAAAAAATTTTTGTTTTTTTCTCTGAAATAAATGAAATTTCTGCAATTTTGCCTTACAATAAAAGAAATTTCTGCAATTTTTCCCCATAATAAAGGAAATTTCTGCAATTTTTTCTAAAATAAGGGGAATTTCTGATTTTTGCCACAAAATAAGGGGAATTTCTGCCTTTTTGCCTTAAAATAAAGAAAATTACTGCATGTTTTACCCCAAAATTAGGTGAATTTCTGCAATTTTGCTCCAAAATACGGGAATTTTCTCCCTTTTCGCCGAAAATGAAGTGAATTTCTGCCATTTTGCCGCGAAATAAGTGAAATTTCTGCAGTTTTACCCCAAAATAAGGGGAAGTTCTGCGTTTTTGCCCCAAAATTAGAGG
Source organism: Micromys minutus (assembly GCF_963924665.1). NCBI lineage: Eukaryota > Metazoa > Chordata > Mammalia > Rodentia > Muridae > Micromys > Micromys minutus. The sequence goes on along the minus strand of NW_027667388.1, from coordinate 212,502 downwards.
AATTTCTGCAATTTTGCTCCAAAATACAGGGAATTTCTGCCTTTTTGCCCGAAAATAAAAAGAATGTATACCTTTTGCCATAAAAAAGGGAAATTTCTTCATTTTTACTCCAAAATAAGGGGATTTTCCGCCTTTTTGACTCAAAATAAGTGCAATTTCTGACTTTTCCCCAAAAATAAACGGAATTTCTGATTTTTGCCCTGAAATAAGTTAAATTTCTAAAATTTTTCCCCAAAAATAAGGGAAATATCTGCTTTTTGCCCCAAAATACAAGGAATTTCTGCCTTTTTGCCTCCAAAAAAGGGGAATTTCAGCCTTTTTACCTCAAAACAAGGGGAATTTCTTCATTTTTACCCCAAAATAATTGGATTTTCTGCCTTTTTGACTCAAAATAAGTGAAATTTCTTCAATTTTTGCCCAAAATAAGGGAAATGTCTGCTTTTTGCCCCAAAATAAGGGGAATTTCAGCATTTTTACCTCAAAATAAGGGGAATTTCTGCATTTTTGCCAAAAATAAAAAAAATTTCTGCAATTTTGTACCAAAATAAAAGAAATTTCTGTCTTTTTTTCCCTGAAATAAGTGAAATTTCTGCAATTTTGCCCCAAAATAAGTGAAATTTCTGCAATTTTGCCCCAAAATAAGGGAAATTTTTGGAATTTTGCCCCAAAATAAGTGGAATTTCTGAGTTTTGCCCCAAAATAAGTAGAATTTCTGTCTTTTTGCCCCAACACATAGGGAATTTCTGCCTTTTTGCCCCACAATTAGGGGAATTTCTGCAATTTTGCTCAAAAATACAGGGAATTTCTGTCTTTTTGCCCGAAAATAAGAAGAATGCATAACTTTTTGCCACAAAAAAAAGAAATTTCTTCATTTTCGCTCCAAAATAAGGGGAATTTCTGCTTTTTTGCCTCTAAATAAGTGGAATTTCTGTCTTTTTCCCCCAAAACATAGAGAATTTGTGTCTTTTTTGCCCCAAAATAAGGAAAATTTCTGACTTATTACCCTGAAATAAATGAAATATCTGCAATTTTGCCCCAAAATAAGGGAAATTTCTGCTTTTTGCAACCAAATAAGGGGAATTTTAGACTTTTTACCTCAAAATAAGGGGATTTTCTGCATTTTTGCCCCAAAATATGAGAAATTTCTGCCTTTTTGCCCCAAATTAAGAAAATTTCTGCTTTTTATTCTGAAATAAATGAAATTTCTGCAATTTTGCGTCAAAATAAGTGAAATTTCTGAGTTTTGCTCTAAAATAAGGAGAATTTCTGTCTTTTTGCCCCAACATATAGCAAATTTCTGCCTTTTTCTCCCACAATTAGGGGAATTTCTGCAATTTTGCTCCAAAATACGGGGAATTTCTGCTTTTTAGCCTGAAAATAAGAAGAATGCATACCTTTTGCCACAAAAAAAGGAAATTTCTTCATTTTTGCTCCAAAATAAGGGGAATTTCTGCTATTTTGCTTCTAAATAAGTGGAATTTCTGAATTTTTCCCCCAAAACAAAAGGAATTTCTGTCTTTTTTGCCCCAAATAAGGAAAATTTCTGACTTATTACCCTGAAATAAGTGAAATTTCTGCAATTTTGTCCGAGAATAAGGGAAATTTCTGCTTTTTGCCCCCAAATAAGGGGAATTTCTGCCTTTTAACCTCAAAATAAGGGGAATTTTTGCAATTTTACCACAAAATATTTGGAATCTCTGCATTTTTGCCCCAAAATGAGGAAAATTTCTGCCTTTTTACCATGAAATAAGTGAAATTTCTGCAATTTTGCCCCAAAATAAGTGAAATTTCGGCAATTTTGCCACAAAATAAGGGAAATTTCTGGAATTTTGCCCCAAAATAAGTGGAATTTCTGAGTTTTGCCCCAAAATAAGGAGAATTTCTGTCTTTTTGCCCTAACATATAGGGAATTTCTGCATTTTGCCCCACAATTAGGGGAATTTCTGCAATTTTGCTCCAAAATACGGGTAATTTCAGCTTTTTAGCCCAAAAATAAGTGGAATGTATACATTTTGCCACAAAAAAGGGAAATTTCTTCATTTTTACTCCAAAATAAAAGGAATTTCTGCTTTTTTGCCTCTAAAAAAGTGGAATTTCTGTCTTTTTCCTCCAAAACAAAGGGAATTTCTGTGTTTTTTGCCCCAAAATAAGGAAAATTTCTGACTTATTACCCTGAAATAAGTGAAATTTATGCAATTTTGCCTCAAAATAAGTGAAATTTCTGCAATTTTGGCCCAAAATAAGGGAAATTTTTGGAATTTTGCCCCAAGGTAAGTGGAATTACTGAGTTTTGCCCCCAAATAAGGAGATTTTCTGTTTTTTTGCTCTAACTTACAGGGAATTTCTGCCTTTTTGCCCCACAATTAGCGGAATTTTTGCAATTTTGCTCCAAAATACGGGTAATTTCTGCTTTTTAGCCTGAAAATAAGGGGAATGTATACCATTTGCCACAAAAAAGAAATTTCTTCATTTTTACTCCAAAATAAAAGGAATTTCTGCTTTTTTGCCCCAAAATAAGAAAAATTTCTGACTGACTACTCTGAAATAAGTGAAATTTCTGCAATTTTGCCCCAAAATAAGAAAAATTTCTGCCTTTTTGCCTCCAAATAAGGGGAATTTCAGCCTTTTTACCTCAAAATAAGAGGAATTTCTGCATTTTTGCCCCAAAATATGGGAGATTTCTGCCTTTTTGCCCCAAAATAAGAAAAATTTCTGCAATTTTGTACCAAAATAAAAGAAATTTCCGCCTTTTTGCACCAAAATAAGAAAATTTCTGCTTTTTTTTCTGAAATAAGTGAAATTTCTGCAATTTTGCCCCAAAATAACAGAAATTTCTGCAATTTTGCTCCCAAATAAAGGAAATTTGTGGAATTTTGCCTTAAAATAAGTGGAATTTCTGAGTTTTGCCCCAAAATAAGGAGAATTTCTGTCTTTTTGCCCTAACATATAGGGAATTTCTGCCTTTTCGCCCCGCAATTAGGGGAATTTCTGCAATTTTGCTCCAAAATACGGGGAATTTCTGCCTTTTTGCCCGAAAATAAGAAGAATGCAAAACTTTTTGCCATAAAAAAGGGAAAGTTCTTCATTTTTGCTCCAAAATAAGGGGAATTTCAGATTTTGCCTCTAAATAAGTGGAATTTCTGTCTTTTTCCCCCAAAACAAAGGGAATTTCTGTTTTTTTGCTCCAAAATAAGGAAAATTTCTGAATTATTACCCTGAAATAAGTGAAATTTCTGCAATTTTGCCCCAAAATAAGTGAAATTTCTGCAATTTTGCCCCAAAATAAGTGAAATTTCTGGAATTTTGCCCCAAAATAAGTGGAATTTCTGAGTTTTGCCCCAAAATTAGGAGAATTTCTGTCTTTTTGCCCCAACATATAGGCAATTTATGCCTTTTTGCCCCACAATTAGGGGAATTTCTGCAATTTTGCTCCAAAATATGGGGAATTTCTGCTTTTTAGCCTGAAAATAAGGGGAATGTATAATTTTGCCACAAAAAAAAAAAGAAATTTCTTCATTTTTACTCCAAAATAAAATGAATTTTTGCTTTTTTGCCGCTAAAAAAGTGGAATTTCTGCCTTTTTCCCTCAAAACAAAAAGAATTTCTGTCTTTTTTGCCCCAAAATAAAGAAAATTTCTGACTTATTACACTGAAATAAGTGAAATTTCTGCAATTTTGCCTCAAAATAAGGGAAATTTCTGCCTTTTTGTTCCCAAATAATGGGAATTTCAGCCTTTTTACCTCAAAATAAGAGAAATTTCTTCATTTTTGCCCCAAAATATGGGAGATTTCTGCCTTTTTGCCCCAAAATAAGAAAAATTTCTGCAATTTTGTACCAAAATAAAAGAAATTTCCGCCTTTTTGCACCAAAATAAGAAAATTTCTGCTTTTTTTTCTGAAATAAGTGAAATTTCTGCAATTTTGCCCCAAAATAAGTGAAATTTCTGCAATTTTGCCCCAAAATAAGGGAAATTTCTGGAATTTTGCCCCAATATCAGTGGAATTTCTGAGTTTTGACCCAAAATAAGGAGAATTTGTTTCTTTTTGCCCCAACATATTGGGAATTTCTGCCTTTTTGCCCCACAATTAGGGGAATTTCTGCAATTTTGCTCCAAAATACTGGGAATTTCTGCCTTTTTGCCCGAAAATAAGAAGAATGCATACCTTTTTGCCATAAAAAAAGGAAATTTCTTCATTTTTGCTCCAAAATAAGAGGAATTTCTGCTTTTTTGCCTCTAAATAAGTCGAATTTCTATCTTTTTCACCCCAAAACAAAGGAAATTTCTGTCTTTTTGGCCCCAAAATAAAAAAAATTTCTGCCTTTTTTCCCTGAAATAAGTGAAATTTCTGCAATTTTGCACCAAAATAAGTGAAATTTCTGCAATTTTGCCCCAAAATAAGGGAAATTTCTGGAATTTTGCCCCAAAATAAGTGGAATTTCTTAGTTTAGCCCCAAAATAAAAAGAATTTCTGTCTTTTTGCCCTAAAATATCGGAAATTTCTGCCTTTTTGCCCCACAATTAGGGGAATTTCTGCAATTTTGCTCCAAAATACGGGGAATTTCTGCTTTTTAGCCTGAAAATAAGGGGAATGTATATCTTTTGCCACAAAAAATAGAAATTTCTTCATTTTTACTCCAAAATAAAATGAATTTCTGCTTTTTTGCCGCTAAAAAAGTGGAATTTCTGTCTTTTTCCCCCAAAACAAAGGGAATTTCTGTCTTTTTTGCCCCAAAATAAGGAAAATTTCTGACTTATTACACTGAAATAAGTGAAATTTCTGCAATTTTGCCTCAAAATAAGGAAAATTTCTGCCTTTTTCCCCCAAATAAGGGAAATTTCTGCCTTTTTACCTCAAAATAAGGGGATTTTTTGCAATTTTTCCCCAAAATATGGGAGATTTGTGCCTTTTTGCCCCAAAAAAAGAAAAATTTCTGCAATTTTGTACCAAAATAGAAATTTCTGCCTTTTTGCACCAAAATAGGAAAATTTCTGAATTTTTTTCTGAAATAAGTGAAATTTCTGCAATTTTGCCCCAAAATAAGTGAAATTTCTGCAATTTTGCCCCAAAATAAGGGAAATTTCTGTTTTTTACCCCCAAATAAGGGGAATTTCTGCCTTTTTACCTTAAAATAAGGGGAATTTCTGCATTTTTGCCACAAAATATTTGGAATTTCTGCAATTTTGCCCCAAAATAAGTGAAATTACTGCAATTTTGCCCCAAAGTAAGTGAAATTTCTGCCTTTTTGCCCCAAAATAAGAAAAATTTCTGCAATTTTGTACCAAAATAAAAGATAATTCTGCCTTTTTGCACCAAAATAGGAAAATTTCTGAATTTTTTTCTGAAATAAGTTAAATTTCTGCAATTTTGCACCAAAATAAGTGAAATTTCTGCAATTTTGCCCCAAAATAAGGGAAATTTCTGGAATTTTGACTAAAAAAGTGTGGAATTTCTGAGTTTTTGCCCCAAAATAAGTGAAATTTCTTTTTTTTGCCCCCAAATAAGGGGAATGTCTGCCTTTTTACCTCAAAATAAAGGGAATTTCTTCATTTTTGCCACAAAATATTTGGAATTTCTGCATTTTTGCATCAAAATAAGGATAATTTCTGCCTTTTTACCATGAAATAAGTGAAATTTCTGCAATTTTGCCACAAAATAAGTGAAATTTCTGCAATTTTGCACCAAAATAAGAGAAATTTCTGGAATTTTGCCCCAAAATAAATGTAATTTCTGAGTTTTGCCCCAAAAATAAAGAGAATTTCTGTCTTTTTGCCCCAACATATAGGGAATTTCTGCCATTTTGCCTTACAATTAGGGGAATTTCTGCAATTTTGCTCTAAAATACGGGTAATTTCTGCTTTTTAGCCCAAAAATAAGTGGAATGTATACCTTTTGCCACAAAAAAGGGAAATTTCTTCATTTTTACTCCAAAATAAAAGGAATTTCTGCTTTTTTGCCTCTAAAAAAGTGAAATATCTGTATTTTTCTCCCAAAACAAAGGGAATTTCTGTCTTTTTTGCCCCAAAATAGAGAAAACTTTTGACTTATTACCCTGAAATAAGTGAAATTTCTGCAATTTTGCCTCAAAATAAGGGAAATTTCTGCCTTTTTGCCCCCAAATAAGGGAAATTTCAGCATTTTTACCTCAAAATAAGAGGAATTTCTGCATTTTTCCCCTAAATATGGGAGATTTCTGACTTTTTGCCCCAAAATAAGAAAAATTTCTGCAATTTTGTACCAAAATAAAAGAAATTTCTGCCTTTTTGCACCAAAATAGAAAAATTTCTGAATTTTTTTCTGAAATAAGTTAAATTTCTGCAATTTTGCCCCAAAATAAGTGAAATTTCTGCAATTTTGCCCTAAAATAAGGGAAATTTCTGGAATTTTGCACCAAAATAAGTGGAATTTCTGAGTTTTGCCCCAAAATAAGGAGAATTTCTGTCTTTTTGCCCCAACATATAGGGAATTTCTGCCTTTTTGCCCCACAATTAGGGGAATTTCTGCAATTTTGCTCCAAAATACGGGGAATTTCTGCCTTTTTGCCCGAAAATAAGAAGAATGCATACCCTTTTGCCATAAAAAATAGAAATTTCTTCAGTTTTGCTCCAAAATAAGCAGAATTTCTGCTTTTTTGCCTCTAAATAAGTGGTATTTCTGTCTTTATCCCCCAAAACAAAGGAAATTTCTGTCTTTTTTGCCCCAAAATAAGGAAAATTTCTGACTCATTACCCTGAAATAAGTGAAATTTCTGCAATTATGCCCCAAAATAAGTGAAATTTCTGCAATTTTGCCCCAAAATACGGGAAATTTCTGGAATTTTGCCCCAATATCAGTGGAATTTCTGAATTTTGACAGAAAATAAGGAGAATTTGTTTCTTTTTGCCCCAACATATAGGGAATTTCTGCCTTTGTGCCCCACAATTAGGGGAATTTCTGCAATTTTGCTCCAAAATAAGAGGAATTTCTGATTTTTTGCCTCTAAATAAGTGGAATTTCTGTCTTTTCCCCCCTAAAACAAAGGGAATTTTTGTCTTTTTGGCCCCAAAATAAGGAAAATTTCTGACTTATTGCCCTGAAATAAGTGAAATTTCTGCAATTTTGCCCCAAAATAAGTGAAATTTCTGCAATTTTGCCCCAAAATACGGGAAATTTCTGGAATTTTGCCCCAATATCAGTGGAATTTCTGAGTTTTGACCCAAAATAAGGAGAATTTTTTTATTTTTGCCCCAACATATAAAGAATTTCTGCCTCTTTGCCCCACAATTAGGGGAATTTCTGCAATATTGCTCCAAAATACGGGTAATTTCTGCTTTTTAGCCCAAAAATAAGTGGAATGCATACCTTTTGCCACAAAAAAGGGAAATTTCTTAATTTTTACTCCAAAATAAAAGGAATTTCTGCTTTTTTGCCTCTAAAAAAGTGGAATTTCTGTCTTTTTCTCCCGAAACAAAGGGAATTTCTGTCTTTTTTGCCCCAAAATAAAGAAAATTTCTGACTTATTACCCTGAAATAAGTGAAATTTCTGTAATTTTGCCTCAAAATAAGGGAAATTTCTGCCTTTTTGCCCCCAAATAAGGGAAATTTCAGCCTTATTACCTCAAAATAAGAGGAATTTCTGCATTTTTGCCTCAAAATATGGGGGATTTCTGCCTTTTTGCCCCAAAATAAGAAAAATTTCTGCAATTTGTACCAAAATAAAAGAAATTTCTGCCTTTTTGCACCAAAATAGAAAAATTTCTGAATTTTTTTCTGAAATAAGTTAAATTTCTGCAATTTTGCCCCAAAATAAGTGAAATTTCTGAAATTTTGCCCTAAAATAAGGGAAATTTCTGGAATTTTGCACCAAAATAAGTGGAATTTCTGAGTTTTGCCCCAAAATAAGGAGAATTTCTGTCTTTTTGCCCCAACATATAGGGAATTTCCCCCTTCTTGCCCCACAATTAGGGGAATTTCTGCAATTTTGCTTCAAAATACGGGGAATTTCTGCCTTTTTGCCCGAAAATAAGAAGAATGCATACCTTTTTGCCATAAAAAATAGAAATTTCTTCAGTTTTGCTACAAAATAAGGGGAATTTCTGCTTTTTTGCCTCTAAATAAGTGGAATTTCTGTCTTTTTCCCCCAAAACAAAGGGAATTTCTGTCTTTTTTGCCCCAAAATAAGGAAAATTTCTGACTTATTACCCTGAAATAAGTGAAATTTCTGCAATTTTGCCCCAAAATAAGGGAAATTTCTGCCTTTTTGCCCCCAAATAAGGGGAATTTCAGCCTTTTTACCTCAAAATAAGAGAAATTTCTGCATTTTTGCCCCAAAATATGGGAGATTTCTGCCTTTTTGCCCCAAAATAATAAAAATTTCTGCAATTTTGTACCAAAATAAAAGAAATTTCCGCCTTTTTGCACCAAAATAAGAAAATTTCTGCTTTTTTTTCCGAAATAAGTGAAATTTCTGCAATTTTGCCCAAAAATAAGTGAAATTTCTGAAATTTTGCCCCAAAATAAGGGAAATTTCTGGAATTTTGCCCCAATATCAGTAGAATTTCTGAGTTTTGACCCAAAATAAGGAGAATTTGGTTCTTTTTGCCCCAACATATAGGGAATTTCTCCCTTCTTGCCCCACAATTAGGGGAATTTCTGCAATTTTGCTCCAAAATAAGAGGAATTTCTGCTTTTTTGCCTCTAAATAAGTGGAATTTCTGTCTTTTCCCTCCCAAAACAAAGGGAATTTCTGTCTTTTTGGCCCCAAAATAAGGAAAATTTCTGACTTATTACCCTGAAATAAGTGAAATTTCTGCAATTTTGCCCCAAAATAAGTGAAATTTCTGCAATTTTGCCCCAAAATACGGGAAATTTCTGGAATTTTGCCCCAAAATAAATAGAATTTCTGAGTTTTGCCCCAAAATAAGGAGAATTTCTGTCTTTTTGCCCTAACATATAGGGAATTTCTGCCTCTTTGCCCCACAATTAGGGGAATTTCTGCAATATTGCTCCAAAATACGGGTAATTTCTGCTTTTTAGCCCAAAAATAAGTGGAATGCATACCTTTTGCCACAAAAAAGGGAAATTTCTTCATTTTTACTCCAAAATAAAAGGAATTTCTGCTTTTTTGCCTCTAAATAAGTGGAATTTCTGTCTTTTTCTCCCAAAACAAAGGGAATTTCTGTCTTTTTTGCCCCAAAATAAAGAAAATTTCTGACTTATTACCCTGAAATAAGTGAAATTTCTGCAATTTTGCCTTAAAATAAGGGAAATTTCTGCCTTTTTGCCCCCAAATAAGGGAAATTTCAGCTTTTTTACCTCAAAATAAGGGGAATTTTGGCATTTTTGCCACAAAATATTAGGAAATTTTTCCTTTTTGCCCCAAAATAAGAAAAATTTCTGCCTTTTTTCCCTGAAATAAGTGAAATTTCTGCAATTTTACCCCAAAATAAGTGAAATTTCTGCAATTTTGCTTTAAAATAAGAAAAATTTCTAGAATTTTGCCCCAAAATAAGTGGAATTTCTGAGTTTTGCCCCAAAATAAGGAGAATTTCTGTCTTTTTGCCCCAACATATAGGGAATTTCTGCCTTTTTGCCCTAAAATTAGGGGAATTTTTGCAATTGTGCTCCAAAATACGGGGAATTTCTGCCTTTTTGCCCGAAAATAAGAAGAATGCATACCTTTTTGCCATAAAAAAGGGAAATTTCTACATTTTTACTCCAAAATAAAAGTTATTTCTGCTTTTTTGCCTCTAAAAAAGTGGAATTTCTGTCTTTTTCCCCCAAAACAAAGGGAATTTCTGTTTTTTTTGCCCCAAAATAACGAAAATTTCTGACTTATTACTCTGAAATAAGTGAAATTTCTGCAATTTTGCCCCCAAATAAGAGAAATTCTTCTTTTTTGCCCCCAAATAAGGGGAATTTCAGCCTTTTTACCTCAAAATAAGAAAAATTTCTGCATTTTTGCCCCAAAATATGAGAAATTTATGCCTTTTTGCCCCAAAATAAGAAAAATTTCTGCAATTTTGTAACAAAATAAAACAAATTTATGCCTTTTTGCACCAAAATAGAAAAATTTCTGAATTTTTTTCTGAAATAAGTTAAATTTCTGCAATTTTGCCCCAAAATAAGTGAAATTTCTGCAATTTTGCCCTAAAATAAGGGAAATTTCTGGAATTTTGCACCACAATAAGTGGAATTTCTGAGTTTTGCCCCAAAATAAGGAGAATTTCTGTCTTTTTGCCCCAACATATAGGGAATTTCTGCCTTTTTGCCCCACAATTAGGGGAATTTCTGCAATTTTGCTCCAAAATACGGGGAATTTCTGCCTTTTTGCCCGAAAATAAGAAGAATGCATACCCTTTTGCCATAAAAAATAGAAATTTCTTCAGTTTTGCTCCAAAATAAGGGGAATTTCTGCTTTTTTGCCTCTAAATAAGTGGTATTTCTGTCTTTATCCCCCAAAACAAAGGAAATTTCTGTCTTTTTTGCCCCAAAATAAGGAAAATTTCTGACTCATTACCCTGAAATAAGTGAAATTTCTGCAATTTTGCCCCAAAATAAGTGAAATTTCTGCAATTTTGCCCCAAAATACGGGAAATTTCTGGAATTTTGCCCCAATATCAGTGGAATTTCTGAATTTTGACAGAAAATAAGGAGAATTTGTTTCTTTTTGCCCCAACATATAGGGAATTTCTGCCTTTTTGCCCCACAATTAGGGGAATTTCTGCAATTTTGCTCCAAAATAAGAGGAATTTCTGCTTTTTTGCCTCTAAATAAGTGGAATTTATGTCTTTTCCCCCCTAAAACAAAGGGAATTTTTGTCTTTTTGGCCCCAAAATAAGGAAAATTTCTGACTTATTGCCCTGAAATAAGTGAAATTTCTGCAATTTTGCCCCAAAATAAGTGAAATTTCTGCAATTTTGCCCCAAAATACGGGAAATTTCTGGAATTTTGCCCCAATATCAGTGGAATTTCTGAGTTTTGACCCAAAATAAGGAGAATTTTTTTATTTTTGCCCCAACATATAAAGAATTTCTGCCTCTTTGCCCCACAATTAGGGGAATTTCTGCAATATTGCTCCAAAATACGGGTAATTTCTGCTTTTTAGCCCAAAAATAAGTGGAATGCATACCTTTTGCCACAAAAAAGGGAAATTTCTTAATTTTTACTCCAAAATAAAAGGAATTTCTGCTTTTTTGCCTCTAAAAAAGTGGAATTTCTGTCTTTTTCTCCCGAAACAAAGGGAATTTCTGTCTTTTTTGCCCCAAAATAAAGAAAATTTCTGACTTATTACCCTGAAATAAGTGAAATTTCTGTAATTTTGCCTCAAAATAAGGGAAATTTCTGCCTTTTTGCCCCCAAATAAGGGAAATTTCAGCCTTATTACCTCAAAATAAGAGGAATTTCTGCATTTTTGCCTCAAAATATGGGGGATTTCTGCCTTTTTGCCCCAAAATAAGAAAAATTTCTGCAATTTTGTACCAAAATAAAAGAAATTTCTGCCTTTTTGCACCAAAATAGAAAAATTTCTGAAATAAGTTAAATTTCTGCAATTTTGCCCCAAAATAAGTGAAATTTCTGAAATTTTGCCCTAAAATAAGGGAAATTTCTGGAATTTTGCACCAAAATAAGTGGAATTTCTGAGTTTTGCCCCAAAATAAGGAGAATTTCTGTCTTTTTGCCCCAACATATAGGGAATTTCCCCCTTCTTGCCCCACAATTAGGGGAATTTCTGCAATTTTGCTTCAAAATACGGGGAATTTCTGCCTTTTTGCCCGAAAATAAGAAGAATGCATACCTTTTTGCCATAAAAAATAGAAATTTCTTCAGTTTTGCTACAAAATAAGGGGAATTTCTGCTTTTTTGCCTCTAAATAAGTGGAATTTCTGTCTTTTTCCCCCAAAACAAAGGGAATTTCTGTCTTTTTTGCCCCAAAATAAGGAAAATTTCTGACTTATTACCCTGAAATAAGTGAAATTTCTGCAATTTTGCCCCAAAATAAGGGAAATTTCTGCCTTTTTGCCCCCAAATAAGGGGAATTTCAGCCTTTTTACCTCAAAATAAGAGAAATTTCTGCATTTTTGCCCCAAAATATGGGAGATTTCTGCCTTTTTGCCCCAAAATAATAAAAATTTCTGCAATTTTGTACCAAAATAAAAGAAATTTCCGCCTTTTTGCACCAAAATAAGAAAATTTCTGCTTTTTTTTCCGAAATAAGTGAAATTTCTGCAATTTTGCCCAAAAATAAGTGAAATTTCTGAAATTTTGCCCCAAAATAAGGGAAATTTCTGGAATTTTGCCCCAATATCAGTAGAATTTCTGAGTTTTGACCCAAAATAAGGAGAATTTGGTTCTTTTTGCCCCAACATATAGGGAATTTCTCCCTTCTTGCCCCACAATTAGGGGAATTTCTGCAATTTTGCTCCAAAATAAGAGGAATTTCTGCTTTTTTGCCTCTAAATAAGTGGAATTTCTGTCTTTTCCCTCCCAAAACAAAGGGAATTTCTGTCTTTTTGGCCCCAAAATAAGGAAAATTTCTGACTTATTACCCTGAAATAAGTGAAATTTCTGCAATTTTGCCCCAAAATAAGTGAAATTTCTGCAATTTTGCCCCAAAATACGGGAAATTTCTGGAATTTTGCCCCAAAATAAATAGAATTTCTGAGTTTTGCCCCAAAATAAGGAGAATTTCTGTCTTTTTGCCCTAACATATAGGGAATTTCTGCCTCTTTGCCCCACAATTAGGGGAATTTCTGCAATATTGCTCCAAAATACGGGTAATTTCTGCTTTTTAGCCCAAAAATAAGTGGAATGCATACCTTTTGCCACAAAAAAGGGAAATTTCTTCATTTTTACTCCAAAATAAAAGGAATTTCTGCTTTTTTGCCTCTAAATAAGTGGAATTTCTGTCTTTTTCTCCCAAAACAAAGGGAATTTCTGTCTTTTTTGCCCCAAAATAAAGAAAATTTCTGACTTATTACCCTGAAATAAGTGAAATTTCTGCAATTTTGCCTTAAAATAAGGGAAATTTCTGCCTTTTTGCCCCCAAATAAGGGAAATTTCAGCTTTTTTACCTCAAAATAAGGGGAATTTTGGCATTTTTGCCACAAAATATTAGGAAATTTTTCCTTTTTGCCCCAAAATAAGAAAAATTTCTGCCTTTTTTCCCTGAAATAAGTGAAATTTCTGCAATTTTACCCCAAAATAAGTGAAATTTCTGCAATTTTGCTTTAAAATAAGAAAAATTTCTAGAATTTTGCCCCAAAATAAGTGGAATTTCTGAGTTTTGCCCCAAAATAAGGAGAATTTCTGTCTTTTTGCCCCAACATATAGGGAATTTCTGCCTTTTTGCCCTAAAATTAGGGGAATTTTTGCAATTGTGCTCCAAAATACGGGGAATTTCTGCCTTTTTGCCCGAAAATAAGAAGAATGCATACCTTTTTGCCATAAAAAAGGGAAATTTCTACATTTTTACTCCAAAATAAAAGTTATTTCTGCTTTTTTGCCTCTAAAAAAGTGGAATTTCTGTCTTTTCCCCCCAAAACAAAGGGAATTTCTGTTTTTTTTGCCCCAAAATAACGAAAATTTCTGACTTATTACTCTGAAATAAGTGAAATTTCTGCAATTTTGCCCCCAAATAAGAGAAATTCTTCTTTTTTGCCCCCAAATAAGGGGAATTTCAGCCTTTTTACCTCAAAATAAGAAAAATTTCTGCATTTTTGCCCCAAAATATGAGAAATTTATGCCTTTTTGCCCCAAAATAAGAAAAATTTCTGCAATTTTGTAACAAAATAAAACAAATTTATGCCTTTTTGCACCAAAATAGAAAAATTTCTGAATTTTTTTCTGAAATAAGTTAAATTTCTGCAATTTTGCCCCAAAATAAGTGAAATTTCTGCAATTTTGCCCTAAAATAAGGGAAATTTCTGGAATTTTGCACCACAATAAGTCGAATTTCTGAGTTTTGCGCCAAAATAAGGAGAATTTCTGTCTTTTTGCCCCAACATATAGGGAATTTCTGCCTTTTTGCCCCACAATTAGGGGAATTTCTGCAATTTTGCTCCAAAATACGGGGAATTTCTGCCTTTTTGCCCGAAAATAAGAAGAATGCATACCCTTTTGCCATAAAAAATAGAAATTTCTTCAGTTTTGCTCCAAAATAAGGGGAATTTCTGCTTTTTTGCCTCTAAATAAGTGGTATTTCTGTCTTTATCCCCCAAAACAAAGGAAATTTCTGTCTTTTTTGCCCCAAAATAAGGAAAATTTCTGACTCATTACCCTGAAATAAGTGAAATTTCTGCAATTTTGCCCCAAAATAAGTGAAATTTCTGCAATTTTGCCCCAAAATACGGGAAATTTCTGGAATTTTGCCCCAATATCAGTGGAATTTCTGAATTTTGACAGAAAATAAGGAGAATTTGTTTCTTTTTGCCCCAACATATAGGGAATTTCTGCCTTTTTGCCCCACAATTAGGGGAATTTCTGCAATTTTGCTCCAAAATAAGAGGAATTTCTGCTTTTTTGCCTCTAAATAAGTGGAATTTATGTCTTTTCCCCCCTAAAACAAAGGGAATTTTTGTCTTTTTGGCCCCAAAATAAGGAAAATTTCTGACTTATTGCCCTGAAATAAGTGAAATTTCTGCAATTTTGCCCCAAAATAAGTGAAATTTCTGCAATTTTGCCCCAAAATACGGGAAATTTCTGGAATTTTGCCCCAATATAAGTGGAATTTCTGAGTTTTGACCCAAAATAAGGAGAATTTTTTTATTTTTGCCCCAACATATAAAGAATTTCTGCATCTTTGCCCCACAATTAGGGGAATTTCTGCAATATTGCTCCAAAATACGGGTAATTTCTGCTTTTTAGCCCAAAAATAAGTGGAATGCATACCTTTTGCCACAAAAAAGGGAAATTTCTTAATTTTTACTCCAAAATAAAAGGAATTTCTGCTTTTTTGCCTCTAAAAAAGTGGAATTTCTGTCTTTTTCTCCCAAAACAAAGGGAATTTCTGTCTTTTTTGCCCCAAAATAAAGAAAATTTCTGACTTATTACCCTGAAATAAGTGAAATTTCTGTAATTTTGCCTCAAAATAAGGGAAATTTCTGCCTTTTTGCCCCCAAAGAAGGGAAATTTCAGCCTTATTACCTCAAAATAAGAGGAATTTCTGCATGTTTGCCTCAAAATATGGGGGATTTCTGCCTTTTTGCCCCAAAATAAGAAAAATTTCTGCAATTTTGTACCAAAATAAAAGAAATTTCTGCCTTTTTGCACCAAAATAGAAAAATTTCTGAATTTTTTTCTGAAATAAGTTAAATTTCTGCAATTTTGCCCCAAAATAAGTGAAATTTCTGAAATTTTGCCCTAAAATAAGGGAAATTTCTGGAATTTTGCACCAAAATAAGTGGAATTTCTGAGTTTTGCCCCAAAATAAGGAGAATTTCTGTCTTTTTGCCCCAACATATAGGGAATTTCCCCCTTCTTGCCCCACAATTAGGGGAATTTCTGCAATTTTGCTTCAAAATACGGGGAATTTCTGCCTTTTTGCCCGAAAATAAGAAGAATGCATACCTTTTTGCCATAAAAAATAGAAATTTCTTCAGTTTTGCTACAAAATAAGGGGAATTTCTGCTTTTTTGCCTCTAAATAAGTGGAATTTCTGTCTTTTTCCCCCAAAACAAAGGGAATTTCTGTCATTTTTGCCCCAAAATAAGGAAAATTTCTGACTTATTACCCTGAAATAAGTGAAATTTCTGCAATTTTGCCCCAAAATAAGGGAAATTTCTGCCTTTTTGCCCCCAAATAAGGGGAATTTCAGCCTTTTTACCTCAAAATAAGAGAAATTTCTGCATTTTTGCCCCAAAATATGGGAGATTTCTGCCTTTTTGCCCCAAAATAATAAAAATTTCTGCAATTTTGTACCAAAATAAAAGAAATTTCCGCCTTTTTGCACCAAAATAAGAAAATTTCTGCTTTTTTTTCCGAAATAAGTGAAATTTCTGCAATTTTGCCCAAAAATAAGTGAAATTTCTGAAATTTTGCCCCAAAATAAGGGAAATTTCTGGAATTTTGCCCCAATATCAGTAGAATTTCTGAGTTTTGACCCAAAATAAGGAGAATTTGGTTCTTTTTGCCCCAACATATAGGGAATTTCTCCCTTCTTGCCCCACAATTAGGGGAATTTCTGCAATTTTGCTCCAAAATAAGAGGAATTTCTGCTTTTTTGCCTCTAAATAAGTGGAATTTCTGTCTTTTCCCTCCCAAAACAAAGGGAATTTCTGTCTTTTTGGCCCCAAAATAAGGAAAATTTCTGACTTATTACCCTGAAATAAGTGAAATTTCTGCAATTTTGCCCCAAAATAAGTGAAATTTCTGCAATTTTGCCCCAAAATACGGGAAATTTCTGGAATTTTGCCCCAAAATAAATAGAATTTCTGAGTTTTGCCCCAAAATAAGGAGAATTTCTGTCTTTTTGCCCTAACATATAGGGAATTTCTGCCTCTTTGCCCCACAATTAGGGGAATTTCTGCAATATTGCTCCAAAATACGGGTAATTTCTGCTTTTTAGCCCAAAAATAAGTGGAATGCATACCTTTTGCCACAAAAAAGGGAAATTTCTTCATTTTTACTCCAAAATAAAAGGAATTTCTGCTTTTTTGCCTCTAAATAAGTGGAATTTCTGTCTTTTTCTCCCAAAACAAAGGGAATTTCTGTCTTTTTTGCCCCAAAATAAAGAAAATTTCTGACTTATTACCCTGAAATAAGTGAAATTTCTGCAATTTTGCCTTAAAATAAGGGAAATTTCTGCCTTTTTGCCCCCAAATAAGGGAAATTTCAGCTTTTTTACCTCAAAATAAGGGGAATTTCGGCATTTTTGCCACAAAATATTAGGAAATTTTTCCTTTTTGCCCCAAAATAAGAAAAATTTCTGCCTTTTTTCCCTGAAATAAGTGAAATTTCTGCAATTTTACCCCAAAATAAGTGAAATTTCTGCAATTTTGCTTTAAAATAAGAAAAATTTCTAGAATTTTGCCCCAAAATAAGTGGAATTTCTGAGTTTTGCCCCAAAATAAGGAGAATTTCTGTCTTTTTGCCCCAACATATAGGGAATTTCTGCCTTTTTGCCCTAAAATTAGGGGAATTTTTGCAATTGTGCTCCAAAATACGGGGAATTTCTGCCTTTTTGCCCGAAAATAAGAAGAATGCATACCTTTTTGCCATAAAAAAGGAAAATTTCTACATTTTTACTCCAAAATAAAAGTTATTTCTGCTTTTTTGCCTCTAAAAAAGTGGAATTTCTGTCTTTTCCCCCCAAAACAAAGGGAATTTCTGTTTTTTTTGCCCCAAAATAACGAAAATTTCTGACTTATTACTCTGAAATAAGTGAAATTTCTGCAATTTTGCCCCCAAATAAGAGAAATTCTTCTTTTTTGCCCCCAAATAAGGGGAATTTCAGCCTTTTTACCTCAAAATAAGAAAAATTTCTGCATTTTTGCCCCAAAATATGAGAAATTTATGCCTTTTTGCCACAAAATAAGAAAAATTTCTGCAATTTTGTAACAAAATAAAAGAAATTTATGCCTTTTTGCACCAAAATAAGAAAATTCTGCTTTTTTTCTGAAATAAGTGAAATTTATGTAATTTTGCCTGAAAATAAGTGAAATTTCTGCAATTTTGCCCCAAAATAAGGGAAATTTCTGGAATTTTGCCCCAAAATAAGTGGAATTTCTGAGTTTTGCTCCAAAATAAGGAGAATTTCTGTCTTTTTGCCCCAACATATAGGGAATTTCTGCCTTTTTGCCCCACAATTAGGGGAATATCTGCAAGTTTGCTCCAAAATACGGGGAATTTCTGCCTTTTTGCCCGAAAATAAAGGGAATGTATACCTTTTGCCACAAAAAAAAGAAATTTCTTCATTTTTACTCCAAAATAAAAGGAATTTCTGCTTCTATGCCTCTAAAAAAGTGGAATTACTGTCTTTTTCCCCCAGAACATAGGGAATTTCTGTCTTTTTTGCCCCAAAATAAGGAAACTTTCTGACTTATTACCCTGAAAAAACTGAAATTTCTGCAATTTTGCCCCAAAATAAGTGAAATTTCTGCAATTTTGCCCCAAAATAAGGGAAATTTCTGCAATTTTGCCCCAAAATAAGTGGAATTTCTGAGTTTTTCCCCAAAATAAGGAGAATTTCTGTATTTTGCCCCAACATATAGGGAATTTCTGCCTTTTTGCCCCACAATTAGAGGAATTTCTGCAATTTTGCTCTAAAATAGGGGGAATTTCTGCCTTTTTGCCCGAAAATAAGAAGAATGCATACCTTTTTGCCATAAAAGAGGGAAATTTCTTCAGTTTTGCTCCAAAATAAGGGGAATTTCTGCTTTTTTGCCTCTAAATAAGTGGAATTTCTGTCTTTATCCCCAAAAACAAAGGGAATTTGTGTCTTTTTTGCCCCAAAATAAGGAAAATTTCTGACTTATTACCCTGAAATAAGTGAAATTTCTGCAATTTTGCTCGAAAATAAGGGAAATTTCTGCCTTTTTCCCCCCAAATAAGGGGAATTTAAGCCTTGTTACCTCAAAATAAGAGGAATTGCTGCATTTTTGCCCCAAAATATGGGAGATTTCTGCCTTTTTCTTCCAAAATAAGAATAATTTATGCAATTTTGTACCAAAATAAAAGAAATTTCTGCCTTTTTGCACCAAAATAAGAAAATATCTGCTTTTTTTCTGAAATAAGTGAAATTTCTGCAATTTTGCTCCAAAATAAGTGAAATTTCTGCAATTTTGCCCCAAAATAAGGGAAATTTCTGGAATTTTGCCCTAAAATAAGTGGAATTTCTGAGTTTTGCCCCAAAATAAGGAGAATTTCTGTCTTTTTGCCACAACATATAGGGAATATCTGCCTTTTCTCCCCACAATTAGGGGAATTTCTGCAATTTTGCTCCAAAATAGGGGAATTTCTGCCTTTTTGCCCGAAAATAAGAAGAATGCATACCTTTTTGCCATAAAAAAAGAAAATTTCTTCAGTTTTGCCCCAAAATAAGGGAAATTTCTGCAATTTTGCCCCAATGTAAAGGAAATTTCTGCAATTTTGCCCCAAAATAAGGGGAATTTCTGACTGTTTGCTCCCGAAAAAGGAGATTTTCTGCCTTTTTGCCCCCAAATAAGGGGAATTTCAGCCTTTTTTCCTCAAAATAAGAAAAATTTCTGCAATTTTGACCCAAATAAGTAAAATTTCTGCAATTTTGCCCCAAAATAAGGAAAATTCCTGCAATTTTGCCCCAAAATAAGTGGAATTTTTGAGTTTTGCCCTAAAATAAGGAGAATTTCTGTCTTTTTGCCCCAACATATAGGGAATTTCTGCCTTTTTGCCCCACAATTAGGGGAATTTCTCTCTTTTTTGCCCCAAAATAAGGAAAATTTCTGACTTATTACCCTGAAATAAGTGAAATGTCTGCAATTTTGCCCCAAAATAAGAAAAATTTCTGCCTTTTTGCACCCAAAAAAGGGGAATTTCAGCCTTTTTATCTCAAAATAAGGGGAATTTCTGCATTTTTGCCACAAAATATTAGGAATTTCTGCCTTTTTGCCCCAAAATAACGGGAATTTCAGCCTTTTTACCTCAAAATAAGGGGAATTTCTGCCTTTTTCCCCAAAATATGGGTAATTTTTGCCTTTTTGTTCCAAAATAAGGAAAATTTCTACAATTTTGTATCAAAATAAAAGAAATTTCTGCTTTTTGCCCCAAAATAAAAGGAATTTCTGACTTTTTGCCCTGAAATAAATGAAATTCCTGCAATTATGCCCGAAAATAAGGGAAATTTGTGTATTTTTGCCTCCAAATGAGGGGAATTTCTGCCCTTTTGCCCCAAAATATGGGGAATTTCAGGATTTTACCTCATAATAAAGGAAATTTTAGGCTTTTTGCACCAAAATATGGGAAATTTCTGCCTTTTTGCCACAAAATAAGAAAAATTTCTGCAAGTCTGTAACAATATAAAAGAAATTTCTAAAATTTTGACCCGAAATAAGGGAAATTTCTGATTTTTGCCCCAAAATAATGAGAATTTCTCTATTTTTGCCCCAAAATAAAGGGAATTTCTGCCTTTATGCCCCAAAATTAGGGGAGTTTCTGCAATTTTGCTCCAAAATAAGAGGAATTTCTGCTTTTTTACCCGAAATTAAGTGGATTTTCTGCCTTTTTGCCCCTAAAGAAAAAAAATTTCTGCAATTTTATTCCAAAATAAGGGGAATTTCTGCCTTTCTGCCTTAAAATAAGGGGAATTTCTGTCTTTTTGCCCTGAAATATGTGAAATTTCTGCAATTTTACCCCAAAATAAGGTGAATTTCTGCCTTTTTGCCCCAAAATAATGGGAATTTCTGCCTTTTTGCCACAAAATAAGAAAAATTTTGCTTTTTTTCTCTGAAATAAGTGAAATTTCTGCAATTTTGCCCTAAAATAAGGGAAATTTCTGCAATTTTTCCCCATAATAAGGGAAATTTCTGCAATTTTGCCCCAAAATAAGGGGAATTTCTGTTTTTTGCCCCCAAATAAGGAAAATTTCTGCAATTTTGCCCTAAAATAAGAAGAATTTCTGCCTTTTTGCCCTAAAATAAGGAGAATTTCTGCCTTTTTGCCCAAAAATAAAGAAAATTACTGTATTTTTTTACCCTAAAATTAGGTGAATTTCTGCAATTTATTCTCCAAAATACGGGAATTTTCTGCCTTTTTTGTCGAAAATAAGGGGAATTTCTACATTTTGCCGCGAAATAAGTGAAATTTCTGCAATTTTGCCCCAAAATAAGAGAAATTTCTGCAATTTTTCCCTAAAATAAGGGGATTATCTGCTTTTTTTGCCGAAAATAAGGGGAATTTCTGACATTTTGCCGCAAAAAAGTGAAATTTCTGCAGTTTTACCCCAAAATAAGGGGAATTTCTGCCTTTTTGCCCAAAAATTAGGGGAATTTCTGCAATGTTGCTCCAAAATACGGGGAATTTGTGCCATTTTGCCCAAAAAGAAAGGGAATGTATACCTTTTTGCCATAAAAAAGCAAATTTCTTAATTTTTGCCCCAAAATAAGGGGATTTCCACCTTTTTGACTCAAAATAAGTGCAATTTCTGCCTTTTCCCCAAAATAAACGAAATTTCTGTCTTTTTGCCCCAAAATAAGGGGAATTTCAGCCTTTTTACCTCAAAATAAGGGGAATTTCTGCCTTTTTGCCCCAAAATATGAGGAATTTCTGACTTTTTGCCCCAAAATAAGAAAAATTTCTGCAATTTTGTACCAAAATAAAAAAAAATTCTGCCTTTTTGCCCCCCAAAAAAAATTTTCGCCTTTTTTCCCTGAAATAAGTGAAATTTCTGCAATTTTGCCCCAAAATATAGAAATTTCTGCAATTTTGCCCCAATGTAAAGGAAATTTCTGCAATTTTGCCCCAAAATAAGGAAAATTTCTGACTGTTTGCTCCCAAAAAAGGAGATTTTCTGTCTTTTTGCCCCAAAATAAGGAGAATTTTTTGCCTTTTGCCCGAAAATTATGAGAATTTCTGCAATTTTGCTTCAAAATACGGGGATTTTCTGCTTTCTAGCCCCAAAATAAAGGGAATTTCTGAATTTTACCTCAAATTGAGAATAATTTCTGCCTTTTGCCTCAAAATAAGGGGAATTTTCTACCTTTTTGTTTCAAAATAAGAAAAATTTCTTCAATTTTGTACCATAATAAAAGAAATTTCTGCTCTTTGCCCCAAAATAAAAGGAATTTCTGAATTTTTGCCCTGAAATAAATGAAATTTCTGCAATTTTGCCCGAAAATAAGGGAAATTTGTGCCTTTTTGCCCCAAAATAAGAAGAATTTTTGCCTTTTGCCCCAAAATATGGGGAATTTCAGCATTTTACCTCAAAATAAGAATTTCAGCCTTTTTGCCCCAAAATAAGAAAAATTTCTGCAATTTTGCCCCAAAATAAGGGGAATTTCTTCATTTGCCCCAAAATAAAGGATATTTCAGTCTTTTTACCTGAAAATAAGTGAAATTTCTGCAATTTCGTTCCAAATAAGGAAAATTTCTGCAATTTTGCCCCAAAATAAGGTAAATTCCTGCAATTTTGCCCCAAAATAAGTGGAATTTTTGAGTTTTGCCCCAAAATAAGGAGAATTTCTGTCTTTTTGCCCCAACATATAGGGAATTTCTGCCTTTTTGCCCCACAATTAGAGGAATTTCTGTCTTTTTTGCCCCAAAATAAGGAAAATTTCTGACTTATTACCCTGAAATAAGTGAAATGTCTGCAATTTTGCCCCAAAATAAGAAAAATTTCTGCCTTTTTGCCCCAAAATAAGAAAAATTTCTGCCATTTTTACCTGAAATAAGGGAAATTTCTGCAATTTTGCCCCAAAATAAGTGAAATTTCTGCAATTTTGCCCCAAAATAAGGGTAATTTCTGGAATTTTGCCCCAAAATAAGTGGAAATTCTGAGTTTTGCCCCAAAATAAGGAGAATTTCTGTCTTTTTGCCCTAACATATAGGGAATTTCTGCCTCTTTGCCCCACAATTAGGGGATTTTCTGCAATTTTGCTCCAAAATACGGGTAATTTCTGCTTTTTAGCCCAAAAATAAGTGGAATGTATACCTTTTGCCACAAAAAAAGAAATTTCTTCATTTTTACTCCAAAATAAAAGGAATTTCTGCTTTTTTGCCTCTAAAAAAGTGGAATTTCTGTCTTTTTCCCCCAAAACAAAGGGAATTTCTGTCTTTTTTGCCCCAAAATAACGAAAATTTCTGACTTATTACCCTGAAATAAGTGAAATTTCTGCAATTTTCCTCAAAATAAGGGAAATTTCTGCCTTTTTGCCCCCAAATAAAGGAAATTTCAGCCTTTTTACCTCAAAATAAGAGGAATATCTTCATTTTTGCCCCAAAATATGGGAGATTTCTGCCTTTTTGCCCCAAAATAAGAAAAATTTCTGCAATTTTGTACCAAAATAAAAGATAATTCTGCCTTTTTGCACCAAAATAAGAAAATTTCTGAATTTTTTTCTGAAATAAGTTAAATTTCTGCAATTTTGCACCAAAATAAGTGAAATTTCTGCAATTTTGCCCCAAAATAAGGGAAATTTCTGGAATTTTGACCAAAAAAGTGTGGAATTTCTGAGTTTTTGCCCCAAAATAAGTGAAATTTCTTTTTTTTTGCCCCCAAATAAGGGGAATTTCTGCCTTTTTACCTCAAAATAAAGGGAATTTCTTCATTTTTGCCACAAAATATTTGGATTTTCTGCATTTTTGCATCAAAATAAGGAAAATTTCCGCCTTTTTACCATGAAATAAGTGAAATTTCTGCAATTTTGCCCCAAAATAAGTGAAATTTCTGCAATTTTGCCCCAAAATAAGAGAAATTTCTGGAATTTTGCCCCAAAATAAATGGAATTTCTGAGTTTTGCCCCAAAAATAAAGAGAATTTCTGTCTTTTTGCCCTAACATATAGGGAATTTCTGCCATTTTGCCTTACAATTAGGGGAATTTCTGCAATTTTGCTCTAAAATACGGGTAATTTCTGCTTTTTAGCCCAAAAATAAGTGGAATGCATACCTTTTGCCACAAAAAAGGGAAATTTCTTCATTTTTACTCCAAAATAAAAGTAATTTCTGCTTTTTTGCCTCTAAAAAAGTGAAATATCTGTATTTTTCTCCCAAAACAAAGGGAATTTCTGTCTCTTTTGCCCCAAAATAGAGAAAATTTTTGACTTATTACCCTGAAATAAGTGAAATTTCTGCAATTTTGCCTCAAAATAAGGGAAATTTCTGCCTTTTTGCCCCCAAATAAGGGAAATTTCAGCATTTTTACCTCAAAATAAGAGGAATTTCTGAATTTTTCCCCTAAATATGGGAGATTTCTGACTTTTTGCCCCAAAATAAGAAAAATTTCTGCAATTTTGTACCAAAATAAAAGAAATTTCTGCCTTTTTGCACCAAAATAGAAAAATTTCTGAATTTTTTTCTGAAATAAGTTAAATTTCTGCAATTTTGCCCCAAAATAAGTGAAATTTCTGCAATTTTGCCCTAAAATAAGGGTAATTTCTGGAATTTTGCACCAAAATAAGTGGAATTTCTGAGTTTTGCCCCAAAATAAGGAGAATTTCTGTTATTTTGCCCCAACATATAGGGAATTTCTGCCTTTTTGCCCCACAATTAGGGGAATTTCTGCAATTTTGCTCCAAAATACGGGGAATTTCTGCCTTTTTGCCCGAAAATAAGAAGAATGCATACCCTTTTGCCATAAAAAATAGAAATTTCTTCAGTTTTGCTCCAAAATAAGAGGAATTTCTGCTTTTTTGCCTCTAAATAAGTGGAATTTCTGTCTTTTCCCCCCCAAAACAAAGGGAATTTCTGTCTTTTTGGCCCCAAAATAAGGAAAATTTCTGACTTATTATCCTGAAATAAGTGAAATTTCTGCAATTTTGCCCCAAAATAAGTGAAATTTGCAATTTTGCCCCAAAATAAGGGAAATTTCTGGAATTTTGCCCCAAAATAAGTAGAATTTCTGAGTTTTGCCTCAAAATAAGGAGAATTTCTGTCTTTTTGCCCTAACATATAGGGAATTTCTGCCTCTTTGCCCCACAATTAGGGGAATTTCTGCAATATTGTTCCAAAATACGGGTAATTTCTGTTTTTAGCCCAAAAATAAGTGGAATGCATACCTTTTGCCACAAAAAAGGGAAATTTCTTCATTTTTACTCCAAAATAAAAGGAATTTCTGCATTTTTGCCTCTAAAAAAGTGGAATTTCTGTCTTTTTCTCCCAAAAAAAAGGGAATTTCTGTCTTTTTTGCCCCAAAATAAAAAAATTTCTGACTTATTACCCTGAAATAAGTGAAATTTCTGCAATTTTGCCTCAAAATAAGGGAAATTTCTGCCTTTTTGCCCCCAAATAAGGGAAATTTCAGCCTTATTACCTCAAAATAAGAGGAATTTCTGCATTTTTGCCTCAAAATATGGGGGATTTCTGCCTTTTTGCCCCAAAATAAGAAAAATTTCTGCAATTTTGTACCAAAATAAAAGAAATTTCTGCCTTTTTGCACCAAAATAGAAAAATTTCTGAATTTTTTTCTGAAATAAGTTAAATTTCTGCAATTTTGCCACAAAATAAGTGAAATTTCTGCAATTTTGCCCTAAAATAAGGGAAATTTCTGGAATTTTGCACCAAAATAAGTGGAATTTCTGAGTTTTGCCCCAAAATGAGAATTTCTGTCTTTTTGCCCCAACATATAGGGAATTTCTGCCTTTTTGCCCCACAATTAGGGGAATTTCTGCAATTTTGCTCCAAAATACGGGGAATTTCTGCCTTTTTGCCTGAAAATAAGAAGAATGCATAGCTTTTTGCCATAAAAAATAGAAATTTCTTCAGTTTTGCTACAAAATAAGGGGAATTTCTGCTTTTTTGCCTCTAAATAAGTGGAATTTCTGTCTTTTTCCCCCAAAACAAAGGGAATTTCTGTCTTTTTTGCCCCAAAATAAGGAAAATTTCTGACTTATTACCCTGAAATAAGTGAAATTTCTGCAATTTTGCCCCAAAATAAGGGAAATTTCTGCTTTTTTGTCCCCAAATAAGAGGAATTTCAGCCTTTTTACCTCAAAATAAGAGAAATTTCTGCATTTTTGCCCCAAAATATGGGAGATTTCTGCCTTTTTGCCCCAAAATAAGAAAAATTTCTGCAATTTTGTACCAAAATAAAAGAAATTTCCGCCTTTTTGCACCAAAATAAGAAAATTTCTGCTTTTTTTTCTGAAATAAGTGAAATTTCTGCAATTTTGCCCAAAAATAAGTGAAATTTCTGCAATTTTGCCCCAAAATAAGGGAAATTTCTGGAATTTTGCCCCAATATCAGTAGAATTTCTGAGTTTTGACCCAAAATAAGGAGAATTTGTTTCTTTTTGCCCCAACATATAGGGAATTTCTCCCTTCTTGCCCCACAATTAGGGGAATTTCTGTAATTTTGCTCCAAAATAAGAGGAATTTCTGCTTTTTTGCCTCTAAATAAGTGGAATTTCTGTCTTTTCCCCCCCAAAACAAAGGGAATTTCTGTCTTTTTGGCCCCAAAATACGGAAAATTTCTGACTTATTACCCTGAAATAAGTGAAATTTCTGCAATTTTGCCCCAAAATAAGTGAAATTTCTGCAATTTTGCCCCAAAATAAGTGAAATTTCTGGAATTTTGCCCCAAAATAAGTAGAATTTCTGAGTTTTGCCCCAAAATAAGGAGAATTTCTGTCTTTTTGCCCTAACATATGGGGAATTTCTGCCTCTTTGCCCCACAATTAGGGGAATTTCTGCAATATTGCTCCAAAATACGGGTAATTTCTGTTTTTTAGCCCAAAAATAATTGGAATGCATACCTTTTGCCACAAAAAAGGGAAATTTCTTCATTTTTACTCCAAAATAAAAGGAATTTCTTCTTTTTTGCCTCTAAAAAAGTGGAATTTCTGTCTTTTTCTCCCAACACAAAGGGAATTTCTGTCTTTTTTGCCCCAAAATAAAGAAAATTTCTGACTATTACCCTGAAATAAGTGAAATTTCTGCAATTTTGCCCCAAAATAAGGGAAATTTCTTCCTTTTTGCCCCCAAATAAGGGAAATTTCAGCCTTTTTAACTCAAAATAAGAGGAATTTCTGCATTTTTGCCCCAAAATATGAAGATTTCTGCCTTTTTGCCCCAAAATAAGAAAAATTTCTGCCATTTGTACCAAAATAAAAGAAATTTCTGCCTTTTTGCACCAAAATAAATAAATTCTGCTTATTTTTCTGAAATAAGTGAAATTTCTGCAATTTTGCCCCAAAATAAGTAAAATTTCTGCAATTTTGCCCCAAAATAAGGGAAATTTCTGGAATTTTGCCCCCAAAATAAGTGGAATTTCTGAGTTTTACCCCAAAATAAGGAGAATTTCTGTCTTTTTGCCCCACAATTAGGGGAATTTCTGCAGTTTTGCTTCAAAATACGGGGAATTTCTGCCTTTTTGCCCGAAAATAAGAAAAATGCATACCTTTTTGCCATAAAAAAGGGAAATTTCTTCATTTTTGCTCCAAAATAAGGGGAATTTCTGCTTTTTTGCCTCTAAATAAGTGGAATTTCTGTCTTTTTCCCCCAAAACAAAGGGAATTTCTGTCCTTTTGTCCCCAAAATAAGGAAAATTTCTGACTTATTACCCTGAAATAAGTGAAATTTCTGCAATTTTGCCCCAAAATAAGTGAAATTTCTGCAATTTTGCCCCCAAATAAGGGAAATTTCAGCTTTTTTACCTCAAAATAAGGGCAATTTCGGCATTTTTGCCACAAAATATTAGGAAATTTTTCCTTTTTGCCCCAAAATAAGAAAAATTTCTGCCTTTTTTCCCTGAAATAAGTGAAATTTCTGCAATTTTACCCCAAAATAAGTGAAATTTCTGCAATTTTGCTTTAAAATAAGAAAAATTTCTAGAATTTTGCCCCAAAATAAGTGGAATTTCTGAGTTTTGCCCCAAAATAAGGAGAATTTCTGTCTTTTTGCCCCAACATATAGGGAATTTCTGCCTTTTTGCCCTAAAATTAGGGGAATTTTTGCAATTTTGCTCGAAAATACGGGGAATTTCTGCCTTTTTGCCCGAAAATAAGAAGAATGCATACCTTTTTGCCATAAAAAAGAGAAATTTCTACATTTTTACTCCAAAATAAAAGTTATTTCTGCTTTTTTGCCTCTAAAAAAGTGGAATTTCTGTTTTTCCCCCCCAAAACAAAGGGAATTTCTGTTTTTTTTGCCCCAAAATAACGAAAATTTCTGACTTATTACTCTGAAATAAGTGAAATTTCTGCAATTTTGCCCCAAAATAAGAGAAATTCTTATTTTTGCCCCCAAATAAGGGGAATTTCAGCCTTTTTACCTCAAAATAAAAAAAATTTCTGCATTTTTGCCCCAAAATATGAGAAATTTATGCCTTTTTGCCCCAAAATAAGAAAAATTTCTGCAATTTTGTAACAAAATAAAAGAAATTTCTGCCTTTTTGCACCAAATTAAGAAAATTCTGCTTTTTTTCTGAAATAAGTGAAATTTATGTAATTTTGCCTGAAAATAAGTGAAATTTCTGCAATTTCGCCCCAAAATAAGGGAAATTTCTGGAATTTTGCCCCAAAATAAGTGGAATTTCTGAGTTTTGCCCCAAAATAAGGAGAATTTCTGTCTTTTTGCCCCAACATATAGGGAATTTCTGCCTTTTTGCCCCACAATTAGGGGAATATCTGCAAGTTTGCTCCAAAATACGGGGAATTTCTGCCTTTTTGCCCGAAAATAAAGGGAATGTATACCTTTTGCCACAAAAAAAAGAAATTTCTTCATTTTTACTCCAAAATAAAAGGAATTTCTGCTTTTTTGCCTCTAAAAAAGTGGAATTATTGTCTTTTTCCCCCAGAACATAGGGAATTTCTGTCTTTTTTGCCCCAAAATAAGGAAAATTTCTGACTTATTACCCTGAAAAAAGTGAAATTTCTGCAATTTTGCCCCTAAATAAGTGAAATTTCTGCAATTTTGCCCCAAAATAAGGGAAATTTCTGCAATTTTGCCCCAAAATAAGTGGAATTTCTGAGTTTTTCCCCAAAATAAGGAGAATTTCTGTATTTTGCCCCAACATATAGGGAATTTCTGCCTTTTTGCCCCACAATTAGGGGAATTTCTGCAATTTTGCACTAAAATAGGGGGAATTTCTGCCTTTTTGCCCGAAAATAAGAAGAATGCATACCTTTTTGCCATAAAAAAGGGAAATTTCTTCATTTTTGCTCCAAAATAAGGGGAATTTCTGCATTTTGCCTCTAAATAAGTGGAATTTCTGTCTTTTTCCCTGAAAACAAAGGGAATTTCTGTCTTTTTTGCCCCAAAGTAAGAAAAATTTCTGACATAGTACCCTGAAATAAGTGAAATTTCTGCAATTTTGCCCCAAAATATGGGAAATTTCTGCCTTTTTGCCCCCAAATAAGGGAAATTTCAGCCTTTTTACCTCAAAATAAGGGGAATTTCTGCATTTTTGCCTCAAAATATGGGAAATTTCTGCCTTTTTGCCCCAAAATAAGAAAATTTCTGCTTTTTTTCCCTGAAATAAGTGAAATTTCTGCAATTTTGCCCCAAAATAAGTGAAATTTCTGCAATTTTGGCCAAAAATACGAGAAATTTCTGAAATTTTGTTCCAAAATAAGTGGAATTTCTGAGTTTTGCCCCAAAATAAGGAGAATTTCTGTTTTTTTGCCCTACAATTAAGGGAATTTCTGCAATTTTACTCCAAAATACGGGGAATTTCTGCCTTTTTGCCTGAAAATAAGAAGAATGCATACCTTTTGGCTATAAAAAGGGAAATTTCTGCAATTTTGCTCCAAAATAAGGGGAATTTCTGCTTTTTTGCCTCTAAATAAATGGAATTTCTGTCTTTTTCCACCCATACAAATGGAATTTCTGTATTTTTTGCCCCAAAATAAGGAAAATTTCTGAATTATTACCCTGAAATAAGTGAAATTTCTGCAATTTTGCCCCAGTATAAGAGAAATTTCTGCATTTTTGCCCCCAAATAAGGGGAATTTCAGTCTTTTTACCTCAAAATAAGAGGAATTTCTGCATTTTTGCCTCAAAATATTAGGAATTTCTGACTTTTTGCCCCTAAAAACGGAAAATTTCGGCCTTTTTTCCCTGAAAAAAGTGAAATTTCTGCAATTTTGCCCCAAAATAATTGAAATTTCTGCAATTTTGCCCCAAAATAAGGGGAATTTTGGGAATTTTGCCCCAAAATAAATGGAATTTCTGAATTTTGCCCCCAAATGAGGAGAATTTCTGTCGTTTTGCCCTAACATATAGGGAATTTCTGCCTTTTTGCCCCACAATTAGGGGAATTTCTGCAATTTTGCTCGAAAATAAGGGGAATTTCTGCTTTTTTGCCTCTAAATAAGTGGAATTTCTGTCTTTTTCCCCCAAAACAAAGGGAATTTCTGCCTTTTTGCCCGAAAATAAGAAGAATGCATACCTTTTTGCCATAAAAAAAGGAAATTTCTTCATTTTTGCTCCAAAATAAGGGGAATTTCTGCTTTTTTGCCTCCAAATAAGTGGAATTTCTGTCCTTTTCCCTGAAAACAAAGGGAATTTCTGCCTTTTTTGCCCCAAAGTAAGAAAAACTTCTGATTAGTACCCTGAAATAAGTGAAATTTCTGCAATTTTGCCCCAAAATAAGGGAAATTTCTGCCTTTTTGCAACCAAATAAGGGGAATTTTAGCCTTTTTACCTCAAAATAAGGAAATTTTCTGCAATTTTGCCCCAAAATATGAGAAATTTCTGCTTTTTTGCTTCAAAATAAGAATAATTTCTGCAATTTTGTACCAAAATAAAAGAAATTTTTGCCTTTTTGCCCCAAAATAAGAAAATTTCTGCTTTTTTTTGAAATAAGTGAAATTTCTGCAATTTTGCCCCAAAGGAAGGGAAATTCCTGAAAATTTGCCCCAAAATAAGTGAAATTTCTGAGTTTTGCTCTAAAATAAGGAGAATTTCTGTCTTTTCCCCCAACATATAGGGAATTTCTGCCTTTTTGCCCCACAATAAGGGGAATTTATGCAATTTTGCTCTAAAATACGGGGAATTTCTGACTTTTTGCCTGAAAATAAGGAGAATGCATACCTTTTTGCCATAAAAAAGGGAAATTTCTTCATTTTTGCTCCAAAATAATGGGAATTTCTGCATTTTTGCCTCTAAATAAGTGGAATTTCTGTCTTTTTCCACCAAAACAAAGGGAATTTCTGTCTTTTTTGCCCCAAAGTAAGGAAAATTTCTGACTTATTACCCTGAAATAAGTGAAATTTCTGCATTTTTGCCTCAAAATATTGGAAATTTCTGCCTTTTTGCCCAAAATAAGAAAAATTTCTGCAATTTTGTACCAAAATAAAAGAAATTTCTGTCTTTTTCCCCTGAAATAAGTGAAATTTCTGCAATTTTGCCCCTAAATAAGTGAAATTTCTGCAATTTTGCCCCAAAATAAGGGAAATTTTTGGAATTTTGCCCCAAAATAAGTGGAATTTCTGAGTTTTTCCCCAAAATATGGAGAATTTCTGTCTTTTTGCCCCAACATATAGGGAATTTCTGGTTTTTTGCCCCACAATTAGGGGAATTTCTGCAATTTTGCTCTAAAATAGGGGGAATTTCTGCCTTTTTGCCCGAAAATAAGAAGAATGCATACCTTTTTGCCATAAAAAAGGGAAATTTCTTCATTTTTGCTCCAAAATAAGGGGAATTTCTGCATTTTTGCCTCTAAATAAGTGGAATTTCTGTCTTTTTCCCTGAAAACAAAGGGAATTTCTGTCTTTTTTGCCCCAAAGTAAGAAAAATTTCTGACTTAGTACCCTGAAATAAGTGAAATTTCTGCAATTTTGCCCCAAAATATGGGAAATTTCTGCCTTTTTGCCCCCAAATAAGGGGAATTTCAGCCTTTTTACCTCAAAATAAGGGGAATTTCTGCATTTTTGCCTCAAAATATGGGAAATTTCTGCCTTTTTGCCCCAAAATAAGAAAATTTCTGCTTTTTTTCCCTGAAATAAGTGAAATTTCTGCAATTTTGCCCCAAAATAAGTGAAATTTCTGCAATTTTGGCCAAAAATAAGGGAAATTTCTGAAATTTTGTTCCAAAATAAGTGGAATTTCTGAGTTTTGCCCCAAAATAAGGAGAATTTCTGTCTTTTTGCCCTACAATTAAGGGAATTTCTGCAATTTTACTCCAAAATACGGGGAATTTCTGCCTTTTTGCCTGAAAATAAGAAGAATGCATACCTTTTGGCTATAAAAAGGGAAATTTCTGCAATTTTGCTCCAAAATAAGGGGAATTTCTGCTTTTTTGCCTCTAAATAAATGGAATTTCTGTCTTTTTCCACCCATACAAATGGAATTTCTGTATTTTTTGCCCCAAAATAAGGAAAATTTCTGAATTATTACCCTGAAATAAGTGAAATTTCTGCAATTTTGCCCCAGTATAAGAGAAATTTCTGCATTTTTGCCCGCAAATAAGGGGAATTTCAGCCTTTTTACCTCAAAATAAGAGGAATTTCTGCATTTTTGCCTCAAAATATTAGGAATTTCTGACTTTTTGCCCCTAAAAACGGAAAATTTCGGCCTTTTTTTCCCTGAAAAAAGTGAAATTTCTGCAATTTTGCCCCAAAATAATTGAAATTTCTGCAATTTTGCCCCAAAATAAGGGGAATTTTGGGAATTTTGCCCCAAAATAAATGGAATTTCTGAATTTTGCCCCCAAATGAGGAGAATTTCTGTCGTTTTGCCCTAACATATAGGGAATTTTTGCCTTTTTGCCCCACAATTAGGGGAATTTCTGCAATTTTGCTCCAAAATATGGGGAATTTCTGCTTTTTTGCCTCTAAATAAGTGGAATTTCTGTCTTTTTCCCCCAAAACAAAGGGAATTTCTGCCTTTTTGCCCGAAAATAAGAAGAATGCATACCGTTTTGCCATAAAAAAGGGAAATTTCTTCATTTTTGCTCCAAAATAAGGGGAATTTCTGCATTTTTGCCTCTAAATAAGTGGAATTTCTGTCTTTTTCCCTGAAAACAAAGGGAATTTCTGTCTTTTTTGCCCCAAAGTAAGAAAAATTTCTGACTTAGTACCCTGAAATAAGTGAAATTTCTGCAATTTTGCCCCAAAATATGGGAAATTTCTGCCTTTTTGCCCCCAAATAAGGAGAATTTCAGCCTTTTTACCTCAAAATAAGGGGAATTTCTGCATTTTTGCCTCAAAATATGGGAAATTTCTGCCTTTTTGCCCCAAAATAAGAAAATTTCTGCTTTTTTTCCCTGAAATAAGTGAAATTTCTGCAATTTTGCCCCAAAATAAGTGAAATTTCTGCAATTTTGGCCAAAAATAAGGGAAATTTCTGAAATTTTGTTCCAAAATAAGTGGAATTTCTGCGTTTTGCCCGAAAATAAAGGGAATGTATACATTTGCCACAAAAAAAAGAAATTTCTTCATTTTTACTCCAAAATAAAAGGAATTTCTGCTTTTTTGCCTCTAAAAAAGTGGAATTACTGTCTTTTCCCCTAGAACATAGGGAATTTCTGTCTTTTTTGCCCCAAAATAAGAAAAATTTCTGACTTATTACCCTGAAAAAAGTGAAATTTCTGCAATTTTGCCCCAAAATAAGTGAAATTTCTGCAATTTTGCCACAAAATAAGGGAAATTTCTGCAATTTTGCCCCAAAATAAGTGGAATTTCTGAGTTTTTCACCAAAATAAGGAGAATTTCTGTATTTTGCCCAAACATATAGGGAATTTCTGCCTTTTTGCCCCACAATTAGAGGAATTTCTGCAATTTTGCTCTAAAATAGGGAGAATTTCTGCCTTTTTGCCCGAAAATAAGAAGAATGCATACCTTTTTGCCATAAAAAAGGGAAATTTCTTCATTTTTGCTCCAAAATAAGGGGAATTTCTGCATTTTTGCCTCTAAATAAGTGGTATTTCTGTCTTTTTCCCTGAAAACAAAGGGAATTTCTGTCTTTTTTGCCCCAAAGTAAGAAAAATTTCTGACTTAGTACCCTGAAATAAGTGAAATTTCTGCAATTTTGCCCCAAAATATGGGAAATTTCTGCCTTTTTGCCCCCAAATAAGGAGAATTTCAGCCTTTTTACCTCAAAATAAGGGGAATTTCTGCATTTTTGCCTCAAAATATGGGAAATTTCTGCCTTTTTGCCCCAAAATAAGAAAATTTCTGCTTTTTTTCCCTGAAATAAGTGAAATTTCTGCAATTTTGCCCCAAAATAAGTGAAATTTCTGCAATTTTGGCCAAAAATAAGGGAAATTTCTGAAATTTTGTTCCAAAATAAGTGGAATTTCTGCGTTTTGCCCGAAAATAAAGGGAATGTATACATTTGCCACAAAAAAAAAGAAATTTCTTCATTTTTACTCCAAAATAAAAGGAATTTCTCCTTTTTTGCCTCTAAAAAAGTGGAATTACTGTCTTTTCCCCCAGAACATAGGGAATTTCTGTCTTTTTTGCCCCAAAATAAGGAAAATTTCTGACTTATTACCCTGAAAAAAGTGAAATTTCTGCAATTTTGCCCCAAAATAAGTGAAATTTCTGCAATTTTGCCCCAAAATAAGGGAAATTTCTGCAATTTTGCCCCAAAATAAGTGGAATTTCTGAGTTTTTCACCAAAATAAGGAGAATTTCTGTATTTTGCCCCAACATATAGGGAATTTCTGCCTTTTTGCCCCACAATTAGAGGAATTTCTGCAATTTTGCTCTAAAATAGGGAGAATTTCTGCCTTTATGCCCGAAAATAAGAAGAATGCATACCTTTTTGCCATAAAAAAGGGAAATTTCTTCATTTTTGCTCCAAAATAAGGGGAATTTCTGCATTTTTGCCTCTAAATAAGTTGAATTTCTGTCTTTTTCCCTGAAAACAAAAGGAATTTCTGTCTTTTTTGCCCCAAAGTAAGAAAAATTTCTGACTTAGTACCCTGAAATAAGTGAAATTTCTGCAATTTTGCCCCAAAATATGGGAAATTTCTGCCTTTTTGCCCCAAAATAAGAAAATTTCTGCTTTTTTTCCCTGAAATAAGTGAAATTTCTGCAATTTTGCCCCAAAATAAGTGAAATTTCTGCAATTTTGGCCAAAAATAAGTGAAATTTCTGTAATTTTGCCCCAAAATAAGTGAAATTTCTGAGTTTTGCTTTAAAATAAGGAGAATTTCTGTCTTTTTGCCCCAACATATAGGGAATTTCTGCAATTTTACTCCAAAATACGGGGAATTTCTGCCTTTTTGCCTGAAAATAAGAAGAATGCATACCTTTTGGCTATAAAAAGGGAAATTTCTGCAATTTTGCTCCAAAATAAGGGGAATTTCTGCTTTTTTGCCTCTAAATAAATGGAATTTCTGTCTTTTTCCACCCATACAAATGGAATTTCTGTATTTTTTGCCCCAAAATAAGGAAAATTTCTGAATTATTACCCTGAAATAAGTGAAATTTCTGCAATTTTGCCCCAGTATAAGAGAAATTTCTGCATTTTTGCCCGCAAATAAGGGGAATTTCAGCCTTTTTACCTCAAAATAAGAGGAATTTCTGCATTTTTGCCTCAAAATATTAGGAATTTCTGACTTTTTGCCCCTAAAAACGGAAAATTTCGGCCTTTTTTCCCTGAAAAAAGTGAAATTTCTGCAATTTTGCCCCAAAATAATTGAAATTTCTGCAATTTTGCCCCAAAATAAGGGGAATTTTGGGAATTTTGCCCCAAAATAAATGGAATTTCTGAATTTTGCCCCCAAATGAGGAGAATTTCTGTCGTTTTGCCCTAACATATAGGGAATTTCTGCCTTTTTGCCCCACAATTAGGGGAATTTCTGCAATTTTGCTCCAAAATATGGGGAATTTCTGCTTTTTTGCCTCTAAATAGGTGGAATTTCTGTCTTTTTCCCCCAAAACAAGAAATTTCTGTTTTTTTGCCCCAAAATAAGGAAAATTTCTGACTTATTACCTTGAAATAAGTGAAATTTCTGCAATTTTGCCCCAAAATAAGAAAAACTGCCATTTTGCCCCAAAATAAGGGGAATTTCAGCCTTTTTACATCAAAATAAGTGAAATTTCTGCAATTTTGCCCCAAAATAACGGAAATTTCTCCTTTTTTTCCCCAAAATAAGAAAAATTTCTGTAATTTTGTACCAAAATAAAAGAAATTTCTGCCTTTTTGCCCCAAAATAAAAAATTTCTGACTTATTACCCTAAAATAAGTGAAATTTCTGGAATTTTGCCACAAAATCAGGGCAATTTCTCCCTTTTTGCTCCCAAATAAAGAGAATTTCAGCCTTTTTACCTAAAAATAAGGGGAATTTCTGAATTTTTGCCCCAAAATATAGGAAATTTCTGCCTTCTTGCCCCAAAATAAGAAAAATTTCTGCAATTTTGTACAAAAATAAAAGAAATTTCTCCTTTTTTGCCCCAAAACAAGAAAATTTCTGCTTTTTTCTTCTGAAATAAGTGAAATTTCTCCAATTTTGCCTTAAAATAAGTGATATTTCTGCAATTTTGCCCCAAAATAAGGGAAATTTATGGAATTTTGCCCCAAAATATGTGGAATATCTGAGTTTTGCCCCAAAATAAGGAGAATTTCTGTCTTTTTGCCACAACATATAGGGAATTTCTGCCTTTTTGCCCGAAAATGAGAAGAATGCATACCTTTTTGCCATGAAAAAGGGAAATTTCTTCATTTTTGCTCCAAAATAAGGGGAATTTCTGCTTTTTTGCCTGTAAATAAGTGGAATTTCTGTCTCTTTTCCCCAAAACAAAGGGAATTTCTCTTTTTTGCCCCAAAGTAAGGAAAATTTCTGACTTATTACCCTGAAATAAGTGAAATTTCTGCAATTTTGCCCCAAAATAAGGGAAATTTCTGCCTTTTTGCCCCGAAATAAGGGGAATTTCAGCCTTTTTACCTCAAAATAAGGGGAATTTCTGCATTTTTGTTCCAAAATATGGGAAATTTCTTCCTTTTTGCCACAAAATAAGAAAAATTTCTGCAATTCTGTACCAAAATAAAAGAAATTTCTAAAATTTTGCCCCAAAATAAGGGATATTTTTGATTTTTGCCCCAAAATAAGGGGAATTTCTGCCTTTTTGCCCCAAAATAAAGAAAATTACTGCATGTTTTACCCCAAAATTAGGTAAATTTCTGCAATTTTGCTCTAAAATACCGGGATTTTCTGCCTTTTTCTCCGAAAATAAAGGGAATTTCTGCCATTTTGCCGCGAAAGAAGTGAAATTTCTGCAGTTTTACCCCAAAATAAAGGGACGTTCTGCGTTTTTGCCCCAAAATTAGGGGAATTTCTGCAATTTTGCTCCAAATTACGGGTAATTTCTGCCTTTTTTCCCCATAATTAGGGGAATTTCTGCAATTTTGCTCGAAAATAAAAAGAATGTATACCTTTTTGCCATAAAAAAGGTTAATTTCTTCATTTTTTACCCCAAAATAAGGGGATTTTCCGCCTTTTTGACTCAAAATAAGTGCAATTTCTGACTTTTCCACAAAAATAAACGGAATTTCTGTCTTTTTCCTTTAAAATAAGGGGAATTTCTAACTTTTTGCCCCAAATAAGGGGAATTTCAGCCTTTTTACCTCAAAATAAGGGGAATTTCTGCATTTTTGTCGAAAAATATGGGAAATTTCTGCATTTTTGCCCAAATTAAGAAAAATTTCTGCAATTTTGTACCAAAATAAATGAAATTTCTGCCTTTTTGCCCCAAAATAAGAAAATTTGTGCTTTTTTTTCTTTGAAATAAGTGAAATTTCTGAAATTTTGCCCCAAAATAAGTGGAATTTCTGAGTTTTGCCCCAAAATAAGGAGAATTTCTTTCTTTTTGCCCCAACATATAGGGGATTTCTGCCTTTTTGCCCCACAATTAGGGGAATTTCTGCAATCTTGCTCCAAAATACAAAGAATTTCTGCCTTTTTGCCCGAAAATAAGAAGAATGCATACCTTTTTGCCATAAGAAATAGAAATTTCTTCATTTTTGCTTCAAAATAAGGGGAATATCTGCTTTTTTGCCTCTAAATAAGTGGAATTTCTGCCATTGTGCCCCAAAACAAAGGGAATTTCTGTCTTTTTTGCCTCAAAATAAGGAAAATTTCTGACTTATTTCCCTGAAATAAGTGAAATTTTTGCAATTTTGCCCCAAAATAAGAGAAATTTCTGCCTTTTTGCCCCCAAATAAGGGGAATTTCAGCCTTTTTACCTCAAAATAAGAAGAATTTCTGCATTTTTGCCCCAAAATATGGGAAATTTCTGCATTTTCCACAAAATAAGAAAAATTTCTGCAATTCTGTACCAAAATAAAAGAAATTTCTAAAATTTTGCTCCAAAATTAGGGAAATTTCTGATTTTTGCCCCGATATAAGGAGAATTTCTGTATTTTTGCCCCAAAATAAAGGGAATTTCTGCCTTTTTGCCCCAAAATTAGGGGAGTTTCTGCAATTTTGCTTCAAAATACAGGGAATTTCTGCCTCTTTTCCCAAAAATAAGAAGAACTTCTGCCGATTTGCCCCAAATAAAGGAAATTTCTGCATTTTTGCCCCAATATTAGGGGAATTTCTGCAATTTTGCTCCAAAATACGGGGAATTTCTGCCTTTTTGCTCGAAATTAAGGGGATTTTTTTGCCTTTTTGCCCCCAAACAAGGGAAATTTCTGCAATTTTATCCCAAAATAAGGGGAATTTCTGCCTTTTTGCCCCCAAATAAGGGGAATTTCTGCCTATTTGCCCTGAAATATGTGACATGTCTTCAATTTTACCCAAAAATAAGGTGAATTTCTGCCTTTTTGTCCCAAAATAATGGGAATTTCTGCATTTTGCCCTAAAATAAGAAAAATTTTTGCTATTTTTCTCTGAAATAAGTGAAATTTCTGCAATTTTGCATTAAAATAAAAGAAATATCTGCAATTTTTCCCCATAATAAAGGAATTTTCTGCAATTTTGCCCCAAAATAAAGGGAATTTCTGTTTTTTGTCCCCAAATATGGAAAATTTCTGCAATTTTGCCCTAAAATAAAGAGGAATTTCTGCCTTTTGCCCCAAAATAAGAAAATTTCTCCTTTTTTTTCTGAAATAAGTAAAATTTCTGCAATTTTGCTCCAAAATACGGGGAATTTCTGCCTTTTTTCCCGAAAATAAAAAGAATGCATACCTTTTTGCCATAAAAAAGGGAAATTTCTTAATTTTTGCTTCAAAATAATGGGAATTTCTGCTTTTTTGCCTCTATATAAGTGGAATTTCTGTCTTTTTCCCCCAAAACAAAGGGAATTTCTGTCTATTTTGCCCCAAAATAAGGAAAATTTCTGACTTATTACCCTGAAATAAGTAAAATTTCTGCAATTTAGCCCCAAAATAAGGAAAATTTCTGCCTTTTTGCCCCCAAATAAGGGGAATTTCAGCCTTTTTACCTCAAAATAAGGGGAATTTTTGCATTTTTGCCCCAAAATATGGAAAATTTATGAATTTTTGCCCCAAAATAAGAAAAATTTCTGCAATTTTGTACCAAAATAAAAGAAATTTCTGCATTTTGCCCCAAAATAAGAAAATTTCTCCTTTATTTTCTGAAATAAGTGAAATTTCTGCAATTTTGCCCCAAAATAAATGAAATTTCTTCCTTTTTTCCCCAAAATAAGGGGAATTTCAGCCTTTTTACCTCAAAATAAGGGCAATTTCTGCATTTCTGTTCCAAAATATGGGAATTTTCTGCCTTTTTGTCACCAAACAAGAAAAATTTCTGCAATTCTGTACCAAAATAAAAGAAATTTCTAAAATTTTGCCCCAAAATAAAGGAAATTTTTGATTTTTGTCCCGAAATAAGGAGAATTTCTGTATTTTTGCCCCAAAATAAAGGGAATTTCTGCCTTTTTGCCCCAATATTAGGGGAATTTCTGCAATTTTTCTCCAAAATACGGGGAATTTCTGCCTTTTTGCCCAAAATTAAGAAGATTTTCTGCCTTTTTGCCCCCAAACAAGGGGAATTTCTGCAATTTTATAGAAAATAAGGGGAATTTCAGCCTTTTTGCCCCAAAAAAGGGGAATTTCTGCCTTTTTGCCCTGAAATATGTGAAATGTCTGCAATTTTACCCCAAAATAAGGTGAATTTCTGCTATTGTGCCCCAAAATAATGGGAATTTCTGCATTTTGCCCTAAAATAAGATAAATTTTTGCTTTTTTTCTCTGAAATAAGTGAAATTTCTGCAATTTTGCCTTAAAATAAAAGAAATATCTGCAATTTTCCCCCATAATAAAGGTATTTTCTGCAATTTTGCCACAAAATAAAGGGAATTTCTGTTTTTTGTTTCAAAATAAGGGAAATTTCTGCAATTTTGCCCTAAAATAAGGGGAATTTCTGCCTTTTGCCCCAAAATAAGAAAATTTCTCCTTTTTTTCTGAAATAAGTGAAATTTCTGCAATTTTGCCCAAAAATAAGTATAA
This sequence comes from Micromys minutus, assembly GCF_963924665.1. NCBI lineage: Eukaryota > Metazoa > Chordata > Mammalia > Rodentia > Muridae > Micromys > Micromys minutus. The sequence goes on along the minus strand of NW_027667388.1, from coordinate 172,534 downwards.
TTTCTGAATTTTGCCCTAAAATAAGGAGAATTTCTGTCTTTTTGCCCCAACATATTGGGAATTTTTGCCTTTTTGCCCCAACATATAGGGAATTTCTGCATTTTTGCCCCACAATTAGGGGAATTTCTGCAATTTTGCTCCAAAATACGGGTAATTTCTGCAATTTTGCCCCAAAATAAGTGGAATTTCTGCAATTTTGCCCCAAAGTAAGGGAAATTTCTGGAATTTTGCCCCAAAATAAGTGGAATTTCTGAGTTTTGCCCCAAAATAAGGAGTATTTCTGTCTTTTTGCACCAACATATTGGGAATTTTTGCCTTTTTGCCCCAACATATAGGGAATTTCTGCCTTTTTGCCCCACAATAAGGGGAATTTCTGCAATTTTGCTCCAAAATACGGGGAATTTCTGCCTTTTTGCCCGAAAATAACAAGAATGCATAACTTTTTGCCATAAAATAGCGAAATTTCTTCATTTTTGCTTCAAAATAATGGGAATTTCTGCTTTTTTGCCTCTAAATAAGTGGAATTTCTGTCCTTTTCCCCCAAAACAAAGGGAATTTCTGTCTTTTTTGCCCCAAAATAAGATAAATTTCTGACTTATTACCCTGAAATAAGTGAAATTTCTCCAATTTTGCCCCAAAATAAGGAAAATTTCTGCCTTTTTGCTCCCAAATAAGGGAAATTTCAGCATTTTTACCTCAAAATAAGGGGAATTTCTGAATTTTTGCCACAAAATAAAAGAAATTTCTGTTTTTTTGCCCCAAAATAAGGAAAATTTCTGCCTTTTTTCCCTGACATAAGTGAAATTTCTGCAATTTTGCCCCAAAATAAGTGAAATTTCTGCAATTTTGCCACAAAATAAGGGAAATTTCTGGAAGTTTGCCCCAAAATAAGTGGAATTTCTGAGTTTTGCCCCAAAATAAGGAGAATTTCTGTCTTTTTGCCCTAACATATAGGGAATTTCTGCTTTTTTGCCCCACAATTAGGAGAATTTCTGCAATTTTGCTCCATAATACAAGGAATTTCTGCTTTTTAGCCCAAAAATAAGTGGAATGTATACCTTTTGCCACAAAAAAGGGAAATTTCTTCATTTTTACTCCAAAATAAAAGGAATTTCTGCTTTTTTGCCTCTAAAAAAGTGGAATTTCTGTGTTTTTCCCCCAAAACAAAGGGAATTTCTGTCTTTTTTGCCCCAAAATAAGGAAAATTTCTGACTTATTACAATGAAATAAGTGAAATTTCTGCAATTTTGCCTCAAAATAAGGGAAATTTTTGCTTTTTTCCCCCAAATAAGAGAAATTTCAGCCTTTTTACCTCAAATTAAGAGGAATTTCTGCATTTTTCCCCTAAATATGGGAGATTTCTGCCTTTTGCCCCAAAATAAGAAAAATTTCTGCAATTTTGTACCAAAATAAAAGAAATTTCTGCCTTTTTGCACCAAAATAGGAAAATTTCTGAATTTTTTTCTGAAATAAGTGAAATTTCTTCAGTTTTGCTCCAAAATAAGGGGAATTTCTGCTTTTTTGCCTCTAAATAAGTGGAATTTCTGTCTTTATCCCCCAAAAAAAGGGAATTTCTGTCTTTTTTGCCCCAAAATAAGGAAAATTTCTGACTTATTACCCTGAAATAACTGAAATTTCTGCAATTTTGCTCGAAAATAAGGGAAATTTCTGCCTTTTTCCCGCCAAATAAGGGGAATTTAAGCCTTGTTACCTCAAAATAAGAGGAATTTCTGCATTTTTGCCCCAAAATATGGGAGATTTCTGCCTTTTTGTTCCAAAATAAGAATAATTTATGCAATTTTGTACCAAAATAAAAGAAACTTCTGCCTTTTTGCACCAAAATAAGAAAATTTCTGCTTTTTTTTCTGAAATAAGTGAAATTTCTGCAATTTTGCTCCAAAATAAGTGAAATTTCTGCAATTTTGCCCCAAAATAAGGGAAATTTCTTCAGTTTTGCTCCAAAATAAGGGGAATTTCTGCTTTTTTGCCTCTAAATAAGTGGAATTTCTGTCTTTATCCCCCAAAACAAAGAGAATTTCTGTCTTTTTTGCCCCAAAATAAGGAAAATTTCTGACTTATTACTCTGAAATAAGTGAAATTTCTGCAATTTTGCTCCAAAATAAGGGAAATTTCTGCTTTTTGCCCCCAAATAAGGGGAATTTCAGCCTTTTTACCTCAAAATAAGAGGAATTTCTGCATTTTTGCCCCAAAATATGGGAGATTTCTGCTTTTTTGTTCCAGAATAAGAAAAATTTATGCAATTTTGTACCAAAATAAAAGAAATTTCTGCCTTTTTGCACCAAAATAAGAAAATTTCTGCTTTTTTTCTGAAATAAGTAAAATTTCTGCAATTTTGCCCCAAAATAAGTGAAATTTCTGCCTTTTTGCCCCAAAATAAGGGGAATTTCAGCCTTTTTACCTCAAAATAAGAAGAATTTCTGCATTTTTGTTCCAAAATATGAGAAATTTGTGCCTTTTTGCCACAAAATAAGAAAAATTTCTGCAATTCTGTACCAAAATAAAAGAAATTTCTAAAATTTTGCCCCAAAATAAAAGAAATTTCTCATTTTTGCCTCGAAAAAATGAGAATTTCTGTATTTTTGCTCCAAAATTAGGGGAGTTTCTGCAATTTTGTTCAAAATACAGGGAATTTCTGCCTCTTTTCCCGAAAATAAGGGGAACTTCTGCCGATTTGCCCCAAATAAAGGGAATTTCTGCATTTTTGCCCCAATATTAGGGGAATTTCTGCAATTTTGCTCCAAAATACGGGGAATTTCTGCTTTTTTGCCCGAAATTATGGGGATTTTCTGCATTTTGCCCCCAAACAAGGAACATTTCTGCAATTTTATCCCAAAATAAGGGGAATATCTGCCTTTTTGCCCCCAAATAAGGGGAATTTATGCCTTTTTGCCCCCAAAATAATGGGAATTTCTGCATTTTGCCCTAAAATAAGAAAAATTTTTGCTTTTTTTCTCCGAAATAAGTGAAATTTCTGCAATTTTGTCTCAAAATAAGGGAAATTTCTGCCTTTTTGCGTCCAAATAATGGGAATTTCAGCCTTTTTACCTCAAAATAAGAAGAATTTCTGCATTTTGCCCCAATATATGGGAGATTTCTGCATTTTTGCCCCACAATAAGAAAAATTTCTGCAATTTTGTACCAAAATAAAAGAAATTTCTGCCTTTTTGCACCAAAATAAATAAATTCTGCTTTTTTTCCGAAATAAGAGAAATTTCTGCAATTTTGCCCCAAAATAAGTGAAATTTCTGCAATTTTGCCCCAAAATAAGGGAAATTTCTGGCATTTTGCCCCAAAATAAGTGCAATTTCTGAGTTTTGCCCCAAAATAAGGAAAATTTCTGTCTTTTTGCCCCAACATATAGGAAATTTCTGCCTTTTTGCCCCACAATTAGGGGAATTTCTGCAATTTTTCTCCAAAATACAGGGAATTTCTGCCTTTTTGCCCGAAAATAAGAAGAATGTATACCTTTTTGCCATAAAAAAGGGAAATTTTTTCATTTTTGCTCCAAAATAAGGGGAATTTCTGCCTTTTTGCCCTGAAATATGTGAAATGTCTGCAATTTCACCCCAAAATAAGGTGAATTTCTGCCATTGTGCCCCAAAATAATGGGAATTTCTGCTTTTTGCCCTAAAATAAGAAAAAGTTTTGCTTTTTTTCTCTGAAATAAGTGAAATTTCTGCAATTTATCCTTAAAATAAAAGAAATATCTGCAATTTTTCCCCATAATAAAAGTATTTTCTGTAATATTGCCCCAAAATAAAGAGAATTTCTGTTTTTTGTCACAAAATAAGGGAAATTTCTGCAATTTTGCCCTAAAATAAGGAGAATTTCTGCCTTTTGCCCCAAAATAAGAACATTTCTCATTTTTTCTGAAATAAGTGAAATTTCTGCAATTTTGCCCAAAAATAAGTGAAATTTCTGAATTTTGCCCCAAAATAAGGAGAATTTCTGTCTTTTTGCCACAACATATAGGGAATTTTTGCCTTTTTGCACACAATTAGGGAAATTTCTGCAATTTTGCTCCAAAATACGGTGAATTTCTGCCTTTTTGTCTGAAATAAGAAGAATGCCTACCTTTTTTCCATAAAAAAGGAAAATTTCTTCATTTTTGCTCCAAAATAAGAAGAATTTCTGCTTTTTTGCCTCTAAATAAGTTGAATTTCTCTCTTTTTCCCCCAAAGCAAAGGGAATTTCTGTCTTTTTTGCCCCAAAATAAGAAAAATTTCTGCCTTTTTTCCCTGAAATAAGTGATATTTCTGCAATTTTGCCCCAAATAAGTAAAATTTCTGCAATTTTGCCCCAAAATAAGGGAAATATCTGAAATTTTGCCCCAAAATAAGTAGAATTTCTGAGTTTTGCCCCAAAATAAAAAGAATTTCTTTCCTTTTGCCCTAACATATAGAGAATTTCTGCATTTTTGCCCCACAATTAGGGGAATTTTTGCAATTTTGCTCCAAAATACGGGGAATTTCTCCTTTTTAGCCTGAAAATAAGGGGAATGTATACCTTTTGCCACAAAAAAGGGAAATTTCTTCATTTTTGCTCCAAAATAAGGGGATTTTCTGCTTTTTTGCCTTTAAATAAGTGGAATTTCTGTCTTTTTCCCCCCAAAAAAATGGGATTTCTGTCTTTTTTGCCCCAAATAAGGAAAATTTCTTACTTATTACCCTGAAATAAGTGAAATTTCTGCAATTTTGCCCCAAAATAGGGGAAATTTCTGCTTTTTGGTTCCCAAATAAGGGGAATTTCAGCCTTTTTACCTCAAAATAAGGGGAATTTCTGCATTTTTGCCACAAAATATTAGGAATTTCTGCCTTTTTGCCCCAAAATAAGAAAAATTTCTGCCATTTTTACCTGAAATAAGGGAAATTTCTGCAATTTTGCCCCAAAATAAGTGAAATTTCTGCAATTTTGCCCCAAAATAAAGAAAATTTCTGGAATTTTGCCCCAAAATAAGTGGAATTTCTGAGTTTTGCCCCAAAATAAGGAGAATTTCTGTCTTTTTGCCCCAACATATAGGGAATTTCTGTCTTTTTGCCCCACAATTAGAAGAATTTCTGCAATTTTGCTCCAAAATACGGGGAATTTCTGCCTTTTTGCCCGAAAATAAGAAGAATGCATACAATTTGCCATAAAAAAAAGGAAATTTCTTCATTTTTGCTTCAAAATAAGGGGAATTTCTGCTTTTTTGCCTCTAAATAAGTGGAATTTCTGTCTTTTCCTTCAAAACAAAGAGAATTTCTGTTATTTTGGCCCCAAAATAAGTAAAATTTCTGACTTATTACCCTGAAATAAGTGAAATTTCTCCAATTTTGCCCCAAAATAAAGGAAATTTCTGCCTTTTTGCCATTAAATAAGGGAAATTTCAGCCTTTTTACCTCAAAAGAAGGGGAATTTCTGCATTTTTGCCACAAAATAAAAGAAATTTCTGTTTTTTTGCCCCAAAATAAGAAAAATTTCTGCCTTTTTGTCCCCAAATAATGGGAATTTCAGCCTTTTTACCTCAAAATAAGGGGAATTTCTGCATTTTTGCCCCAAAATATGGGAGATTTCTGCCTTTTTGCCCCAAAATGAGAAAAATTTCTGCAATTTTGTACCAAAATCAAAGAAATTTCTGCCTTTTTGCACCAAAATAGGAAAATTTCTGAATTTTTTTTAAATAAGTGAAATTTCTGCAATTTTGCTTCAAAATAAGTGAAATTTCTGCAATTTTGCCCCAAAATAAGGGAAATTTCTGGAATTTTGCCCCAAAATAAGTGGAATTTCTGAGTTTTGCCCCGAAATAAGGAGAATTTCTGTATTTTTGCCCCAACATATAGGGAATTTCTGCCGTTTTGCCCCACAATTAGGGGAATTTCTGCAATTTTGATCCAAAATACGAGGAATTTCTGCCTTTTGCCCGAAAATAAGAAGAATGCATACCTTTTTGCAATAAAAAAGAGAAATTTCTTCAGTTTTGCTCCAAAATAAGGGGAATTTCTGCTTTTTTGCCTCTAAATAAGTGGAATTTCTGTCTTTATCCTTCAAAACAAAGGGAATTTTTGTCTTTTTTGCCCCAAAATAAGGAAAATTTCTGACTTATTACCCTGAAATAAGTGAAATTTCTGCAATTTTGCCCCATAATAAGTGGAATTTCTGAGTTTTGCCCCAAAATAAGGAGAATTTCTGTCTTTTTGCCTCAACATACAGAAAATTTCTGCCTTTTCGCCCCACAATTAGGGGAATTTCTGCAATTTTGCTCCAAAATACATGGAATTTCTGCTTTTTTGCCCTAAAATATAAAGAATGCATACCTTTTTGCCATAAAAAAGGGAAATTTCTTCATTTTTGCTCCAAAATAAGGGGAATTTATGCTTTTTTGCCTCTAAATAAGTGGAATTTCTGTCTTTTCCCCCCAAAACAAAGAAAATTTCTGTCATTTGGCCCCAAAATAAGGAAAATTTCTGACTTATTACCCTGAAATAAGTGAAATTTCTGCAATTTTGCCCCAAAATAAGGGAAATTTCTGCCTTTTTGCCCCCAATGAAGGAAAATTTCAGCTTTTTTACCTCAAAATAAGGGGAATTTCTGCCTTTTTCCCACAAAATATTAGGAATTTCTGCCATTTTGCACCAAAATAAGGAAAATTTCTGCTTTTTTTCTCTGAAATAAGTGAAATTTCTGCAATTTTGCCCCAAAATAAGTGAAATTTCTGCAATTTTGCCCCTAAAAAAGGGAAATTTCTGGAATTTTGCCCCAAAATAAGTGGAATTTCTGAGTTTTGCCCCAAAATAAGGAGAATTTCTCTCTTTTTGTCCTAAAAATATAGGGAATTTCTGCATTTTTGCCCCACATTTAGGGGAATTTCTGCAATTTTGCTCCAAAATATGGGGAATTTCTGCCTTATTGCACGAATATATAAAGAATGCATACCTTTTTGCCATAAAAAAGGGAAATTTCTTCATTTTTGCTCCAAAATAAGGGGAATTTCTTCAATTTTGCTCCAAAATACGGGGAATTTCTTCTTTTTAGCCCGAAAATAAGGGGAATGTATACCTTTTGCCACAAAAAAGATAAATTTCTTCATTTTTGCTTCAAAATAAGAAGAATTTCTGCTTTTTTGCCTCTTAATAAGTGGAATTTCTGTCTTTTTCCTCCAAAACCAAAGAAATTTCTGTTTTTTGCCCCAAAATAAAGAAAATTTCTGACTTATTACCCTGAAATAAGTGAAATTTCTGCAATTTTGCCTCAAAATAAGGGAAATTTCTGCCTTTTTGCCCCCAAATAAGGGGAATTTCAGCCTTTTTACCTCAAAATAAGAGGAATTTATGCATTTTTGCCCCAAAATATAAGAGATTTATGCCTTATTGCCCCCAAATAAGAAAAATTTCTGCAATTTTGTACCAAAATAAAAGAAATTTCTGCCTTTTGCATCAAAATAAGAAAATTTCTGCTTTTTTTTTCTGAAATAAGTGAAATTTCTGCAATTTTGCCCCAAAATAAGTGAAATTTCTGCAATTTTGCCCCAAAATAAGTGATATTTCTGGAATTTTGCCCCAAAATAAGTGGAATTTCTGAGTTTTGCCCCAAAATGAAGAGAATTTCTGTCTTTTTGCCCCAACATATAGGGAATTTCTGCCTTTTTGCCCCACAATTAGGGGAATTTATGCAATTTTGCTCCAAAATACGAGGAATTTCTGCTTTTTGCCTGAAAATAAGGGGAATGTATACCTTTTGCCACAAAAAAGGGAAATTTCTTCATTTTTGCACCAAAATAAGGGAAATTTCTGCTTTTTTGCTTCTAAATAAGTGGAATTTCTGTCTTTTTTTCCCAAAACAAAGGGAATTTCTGTTTTTTTTGCCCGAAATAAGGAAAATTTCTGACTTATTACCCTGAAATAAGTGAAATTTCTGCAATTTTGCCCCAGAATAAGGAAAATTTCTGCTTTTCGCCCCCAAATAAGGGGAATTTCTGCCTTTTTACCTCAAAATAAGGGGAATTTTTGCATTTTTACCACAAAATATTTGGAATCTCTGCATTTTTGCCCAAAAATAAGGAAAATTTCTGCCTTTTTACTATGAAATAAGTGAAATTTCTGCAATTTTGCCCCAAGATAAGTGAAATTTCTGCAATTTTGCTACAAAATTAGGGAAATTTCTGGAATTTTGCCCCAAAATAAGTGGAATTTCTGAGTTTTGCCCCAAAATAAGGAGAATTTCTGTCTTTTTGCCCTAACATATAGGGAATTTCTGCCTTTTTGCCCCACAATTAGGGGAATTTCTGCAATTTTGCTCCAAAATACGGGTAATTTCTGCTTTCTAGCCCAAATATAAGTGGAATGTATACCTTTTGCCACAAAAAAGGGAAATTTCTTCATTTTTACTCCAAAATAAAAGGAATTTCTGCTTTTTTGCCTCTAAAAAAGTGGAATTTCTGTCTTTTTCCCCCAAAACAAAGGGAATTGTTGTCTTTTTTGCCCCAAAATAAGGAAAATTTCTGACTTATTACACTGAAATAAGTGAAATTTCTGCAATTTTGCCTCAAAATAAGGAAAATTTCTGCCTTTTTGCCCCCAAATAAGGGAAATTTCGCCTTTTTTCCTCAAAATAAGAGGAATTTCTGCATTTTTGCCCCAATATATAGTGATTTCTGCCTTTTTGCCCCCAAAAAAGAAAAATTTCTGCAATTTTGTATCAAAATAAAAAAAATTTCTGCCTTTTTGCACCAAAATAGAAAAATTTCTGAATTTTTTTTCTTAAATAAGTTAAATTTCTGCAATTTTGCCCCAAAATAAGTGAAATTTCTGCAATTTTGCCCCCAAATAAGGGAAATTTCTGGAATTTTGCACCAAAATAAGTGGAATTTCTGAGTTTTGCCCCAAAATAAGGAGAATTTCTGTCTTTTTGCCCCAAAATATAGGGAATTTCTCCCTTCTTGCCCCACCATTAGGGGAATTTCTGCAATTTTGCTTCAAAATACGGGGAATTTCTGCCTTTTTGCCCGAAAGTAAGAAGAATGCATACCTTTTTGCCATAAAAAAGAGAAATTTCTTCAGTTTTGCTCAGAAATAAGGGGAATTTCTGCTTTTGTGCCTCTAAATAAGTGGAATTTCTGTCTTTTTCCCCCAAAACAAAGAGAATTTCTGTCTTTTTTGCCCCAAAGTAAAAACAATTTCTGACTTATTACCCTGAAATAAGTGAAATTTCTGCAATTTTGCCCCAAAATAAGGGAAATTTCTGCCTTTTTGCCCCCAAATAAGGGGAATTTCAGCCTTTTTACCTCAAAATAAGAGAAATTTCTGCATTTTTGCCACAAAATATGGGAGATTTCTGCCTTTTCGCCCCAAAATAAGAAAAATTTCTGCAATTTTGTACCAAAATAAAAGAAATTTTTGCCTTTTTGCACCAAAATAAATAAATTCTGCTTTTTTTTCTGAAATAAGTGATATTTCTGCAATTTTGCCCCAAAATAAGTGAAATTTCTGCAATTTTGCCCTAAAATAAGGGAAATTTCTGGAATTTTGCACCAAAATAAGTGGAATTTCTGAGTTTTGCCCCAAAATAAGGAGAATTTCTGTATTTTTGCCCCAACATATAGGGAATTTCTGCCTTTTTGCCCCACAATTAGGGGAATTTCTGCAATTTTGCTCCAAAATACGGGGAATTTCTGCCTTTTTGCCCGAAAATAAGAAGAATGCATACCTTTTTGCCATAAAAAAGGGAAATTTCTTTATTTTTGCTCCAAAATAAGGGGAATTTCTGCAATTTTGATACAAAATATGGGGAATTTCTGCTTTTTAGCCCGAAAATAAGCGGAATGTATACCTTTTGCCACAAAAAAAGATAAATTTCTTCATTTTTGCTCCAATAAAGAAGAATTTCTGCTTTTTTGCCACTAAATAAGTGGAATTTCTGTCTTTTTCCCCCAAAACAAAGGGAATTTCTGTTTTTTGCCCCAAAGTAAGATGAATTTCTGACTTATTACCCTGAAATAAGTGAAATTTCTTCAATTTTGCCCCCAAATAAGGGAAATTTCTGCTTTTTGCCCCCAAATAAGGGAAATTTCTGCCTTTTTATCACAAAATAAGGGGAATTTTTCCATTTTTGCCACAAAATATTTGGAATTTCTTCATTTTTGCCCCAAAATGAGGAAAATTTTTGCCTTTTTACCATGAAATAAGTGAAATTTCTGCAATTTTGCCCCAAAATAAGTGAAATTTCGGCAATTTTTCCCCAAAATAAGGGAAATTTCTGGAATTTTGCACCAAAATAAGTGGAATTTCTGAGTTTTGCCCCAAAATAAGGAGAATTTCTGTCTTTTTGCCCCAACATATAGGGAATTTCTCACTTTTTGCCCCACAATTAGGGCAATTTCTGCAATTTTGCTCCAAAATAGGGGAATTTCTGCCTTTTTGCCCGAAAATAAGAATAATGCATAACTTTTTGCCATGAAAAATAGAAATTTCTTCAGTTTTGCTCCAAAATAAGGGGAATTTTTGCTTTTTTGTCTCTAAATAAGTGGAATTTCTGTCTTTATCTCCAAAAACAAAGGGAATTTCTGTCTTTTTTGCCCCAAAATAAGGAAAATTTCTGACTTATTACCCTGAAATAAGTGAAATTTCTGCAATTTTGCTCGAAAATAAGGGAAATTTCTGCCTTTTTCCCCCCAAATAAGGGGAATTTAAGCCTTGTTACCTCAAAATAAGAGGAATTGCTGCATTTTTGCCCCAAAATATGGGAGATTTCTGCCTTTTTCTTCCAAAATAAGAATAATTTATGCAATTTTGTACCAAAATAAAAGAAATTTCTGCCTTTTTGCACCAAAATAAGAAAATTTCTGCTTTTTTTCTGAAATAAGTGAAATTTCTGCAATTTTGCTCCAAAATAAGTGAAATTTCTGCAATTTTGCCCCAAAATAAGGGAAATTTCTGGAATTTTGCCCTAAAATAAGTGGAATTTCTGAGTTTTGCCCCAAAATAAGGAGAATTTCTGTCTTTTTGCCACAACATTTAGGGAATTTCTCCATTTTTGCCCCACAATTAGGGGAATTTCTGCAATTTTGCTCCAAAATAGGGGAATTTCTGCCTTTTTGCCCGAAAATAAGAAGAATGCATACCTTTTTGCCATAAAAAAAGAAAATTTCTTCAGTTTTGCCCCAAAATAAGGGAAATTTCTGCAATTTTGCCCCAATGTAAAGGAAATTTCTGCAATTTTGCCCCAAAATAAGGGGAATTTCTGACTGTTTGCTCCCGAAAAAGGAGATTTTCTGTTTTTTTGCCCCATAATAAGGAGAATTTCTGCCTTTTTGCCCAAAAATTATGAGAATTTCTGCAATTTTGCTTCAAAATACAGGGAATTTCTGTTTTTTAGCCCCAAAATAAAGGGAATTTCTGCATTTTACCTCAAATTGAGAATAATTTCTGCCTTTTGCCTCAAAATAAGGGGAATTTTCTGCCTTTTTGTTTCAAAATAAGATAAATTTCTTCAATTTTGTACCATAATAAAAGAAATTTCTGCTCTTTGCCCCAAAATAAAAGGAATTTCTGACTTTTTGCCCTGAAATAAATGAAATTTCTGCAATTTTGCACGAAAATAAGAGAAATTTGTGCCTCTTTGCCCCAAAATAAGAAGAAGTTTTGCCTTTTGCCCAAAAATATGGGGAATTTCAGCATTTTACCTCAAAATAAGAATTTCAGCCTTTTTGCCCCAAAATAAGGAAAATTTCTGCAATTTTGCCCGAAAATAAGGGGAATTTCTTCCTTTTTGCCCCAAAATAAAGGATATTTCAGCCTTTTTACCTGAAAATAAGTGAAATTTCTGCAATTTTGCCCCAAATAAGGGAAATTTCTGCAATTTTGCCTCAAAATAAGGTAAATTCCTGCAATTTTGCCCCAAAATAAGTGGAATTTCTGAGTTTTGTCCCAAAATAAGAATTTCTGTCTTTTTGCCCCAACATATAGGGAATTTCTGTCTTTTTGCCAAACAATTAGGGGAATTTCTTCATTTTTGCTTCAAAATAAGGGGAATTTCTGCCTTTTTGCCTCTAAAGAAGTGGAATTTCTGTATTTTCCTTCCAAAACAAAGGGAATTTCTGTGTTTTTTGCCACAAAATAAGGAAAATTTCTGACTTATTACCCTGAAATAAGTGAAATGTTTGCAATTTTGCCCCAAAATAAGGGAAATTTCTGCCTTTTTGCCCCCAAATAAGGGGAATTTCAGCCTTTTTACCTCAAAATAAGGGGAATTTCTGCATTTTTGCCACAAAATATTAGGAATTTCTGCCTTTTTGCCCCAAAATAAGAAAAATTTCTGCCATTTTTACCTGAAATAAGTGAAATTTCTGCAATTTTGCCCCAAAATAAGTAAAATTTCTGCAATTTTGCCCCAAAATAAGAAAAATTTCTGGAATTTTGCCCCAAAATAAGTGGAATTTCTGAGTTTTGCCCCAAAATAAGGAGAATTTCTGTCTTTTTGCCCCAACATATAGGGAATTTCTGCCTTTTTGCCCCACAATTAGGGGATTTTCTGCAATTGTGCTCCAAAAAACGGGATATTTCTGCTTCTTTGCCCGAAAATAAGGGGAATATATACCTTTTGCCACAAAAAAGGGAAATTTCTTCATTTTTGCCCCAAAATAAGAGGAATTTCTGACTTCTTACCTCAAAATAAGTGAAATTTCTGCCTTTTTACCCAAAAATAAACGGAATTTCTGACTTTTAGCCCCAAAATAAAAGGAATTTTTGAATTTTGCCCTGAAATAAGTGAAATTTCTGCAATTTTGCCACAAAATAAGGGAAATTTCTGCTTTTTTGCCCCCAAATAAGGGGAATTTCAGCCTTTTTACCTCAAAATAAAGGGAATTTCTGCATTTTTGCCACAAAATATTAGGAATTTCTGCCTTTTTGCCCCAAAATAAGAAAAATTTCTGCCATTTTTACCTGAAATAAGTGAAATTTCTGCAATTTTGCCCCAAAATAAGTAAAATTTCTGCAATTTTGCCCCAAAATAAGGGAAATTTCTAGAATTTTGCCCCAAAATAAGTGGAATTTCTGAGTTTTGCCCCAAAATAAAGAGAATTTCTGTCTTTTTGCCCCAACATATAGGGAATTTCTGCATTTTTGCCCCACAATTAGGGGATTTTCTGCAATCTTGCTCCTAAATACGGGGAATTTCTGCTTTTTTGCCCGAAAATAAGGGGAATGTATAACTTGTGCCACAAAAGAGGGAAATTTCTTCATTTTTGCCCCAAAATAAGAGGAATTTCTGCCTTCTTACCTCAAAATAAGTGAAATTTCTGCCCTTTTACCCAAAAATAAACGGAATTTCTGACTTTTAGCCCCAAAATAAAAGGAATTTTTGAATTTTGCCCTGAAATAAGTGAAATTTCTGCAATTTTGCCCCAAAATAAGGGAAATTTCTGCATTTTTGCCCCCAAATAAGGGGAATTTCAGCCTTTTTACCTCAAAATAAAGAGAATTTCTGCATTTTTGCCACAAAATATTAGGAATTTCTGCCTTTTTGCCCCAAAATAAGAAAAATTTCTGCCTTTTTTTTATCTGAAATAAGTGAAATTTCTGCAATTTTGCCCCAAAATAAGTGAAATTTCTGCAAATTTGCCCCAAAATAAGGGAAATTTCTGGAATTTTGCCCCAAAATAAGTGGAATTTCTGAGTTTTGCCCCAAAATAAGGAGAATTTCTGTCTTTTTGCCCCAACATATAGGGAATTTCTGCCTTTTTGCCCCACAATTAGGGGATTTTCTGCAATTGTGCTCCAAAAAACGGGATATTTCTGCTTTTTTGCTCGAAAATAAGGAGAATATATACCTTTTGCCACAAAAAAAGGGCAATTTCTTCATTTTTGCCCCAAAATAAGAGGAATTTCTGCCTTCTTACCTCACAATAAGTGAAATTTCTGCCTTTTTACACAAAAATAAACAAAATTTCTCTTTTTGCCCAAAAATAAAAGGAATTTTTGAATTTTGCCCTGAAATAAGTGAAATTTCTGCAATTTTGCCCCAAAATAAGGGAAATTTTTGTTTTTTTGAAACAAAATAAAGGTAATTTCTGTCTTTTTGCCCCAAAATAAGGGATATTTCAGCATTTTACCTCATGATAAGGGGAATCTCTTCCTTTTTGCCCCAAAATATGGGGAATTTCTTCATTTTTCCCCAAAATAAAGAAAATTTCTGCAATTTTGTAACAAAATAAAAGAAATTTCTGCCTTTTTGCCCCAAAATAAGAGAAATTTCTGTGCTTTTTCCCTGAAATAAGTGAAATTTCTGCAATTTTGCCCCAAAATAAGGGAAATTTCTGCAATTTTGCCCCAAAATAAAGGAAATTTCTGCAATTTTGCCCCAAAATAATAGGAATTTCTGCCTTTTTGCCGAAAAAAAGGGGAATTTCATCATTTTACCTCCAAATAAGGGGAATTTCTGCCTTTTTGCCACAAAATATGGGGAATATCTGCCCTATTGCCCTTAAATAAGGAAAATTTCTGCTTTTCTGCCCCAATTAACGGGAATTTCTGCCTTTTTGCCACAAAGTGAAGGGAATTTCTGCCTTTTTACCCCAAAATAACGGGAATTTCAGCCTTTTTACCTCAAAATAAGGGGAATTTCTGCCTTTTTCCCCAAATTATGGGTAATTTTTGCCTTTTTGTTCCAAAATAAGGAAAATTTCTACAATTTTGTATCAAAATAAAAGAAATTTCTGCTTTTTGCCCCAAAATAAAAGGAATTTCTGACTTTTTGCCCTGAAATAAATGAAATTCCTGCAATTATGCCCGAAAATAAGGGAAATTTGTGTATTTTTGCCTCCAAATGAGGGGAATTTCTGCCTTTTTGCCCCAAAATATGGGGAATTTCAGGATTTTACCTCATAATAAAGGAAATTTTAGGCTTTTTGCACCAAAATATGGGAAATTTCTGCCTTTTTGCCACAAAATAAGAAAAATTTCTGCAAGTCTGTAACAATATAAAAGAAATTTCTAAAATTTTGACCCGAAATAAGGGAAATTTCTGATTTTTGCCCCAAAATAATGAGAATTTCTCTATTTTTGCCCCAAAATAAAGGGAATTTCTGCCTTTATGCCCCAAAATTAGGGGAGTTTCTGCAATTTTGCTCCAAAATAAGAGGAATTTCTGCTTTTTTACCCGAAATTAAGTGGATTTTCTGCATTTTTGCCCCTAAAGAAAAAAAAATTTCTGCAACTTTATTCCAAAATAAGGGGAATTTCTGCCTTTCTGCCTTAAAATAAGGGGAATTTCTGTCTTTTTGCCCTGAAATATGTGAAATTTCTGCAATTTTACCCCAAAATAATATGAATTTCTGCCTTTTTGCCCCAAAATAATGGGAATTTCTGCCTTTTTGCCCCAAAATAAGAAAAATTTTGCTTTTTTTCTCTGAAATAAGTGAAATTTCTGCAATTTTGCCCTAAAATAAGGGAAATTTCTGCAATTTTTCCCCATAATAAGGGAAATTTCTGCAATTTTGCCCCAAAATAAGGGGAATTTCTGTTTTTTGCCCCCAAATAAGGAAAATTTCTGCAATTTTGCCCTAAAATAAGAAGAATTTCTGCCTTTTTGCCCTAAAATAAGGAGAATTTCTGCCTTTTTGCCCTAAAATAAGAAAAATTTCTGCAATTTTGTACCAAAATATTAGAAATTTCTGCCTTTTTGCACCAAAATAAGAAAATTTCTGCTTTTTTTTCTGACATAAGTGAAATTTTTGCAATTTAGCCCCAAAATAAGTGAAATTTCTGCAATTTTGCCTCAAAATAAGGGAAATTTCTGGAATTTTGCGCCAAAATAAGTGGAATTTCTGAGTTTTGCCCCAAAATAATGAGAATTTCTGTCTTTTTGCCCCAACATATAGGGAATTTCTGCCTTTTTGCCCAAAAATTAGGGGAATTTCTGCAATGTTGCTCCAAAATACGGGTAATTTGTGCCATTTTGCCCAAAAATAAAGGGAATGTATACCTTTTTGCCATAAAAAAAAGCAAATTTCTTCATTTTTGCCCCAAAATAAGGGGATTTTCCACCTTTTTGACTCAAAATAAGTGCAATTTCTGCCTTTTCCCCAAAATAAACAAAATTTCTGTCTTTTTGCCCCAAAATAAGGGGAATTACAGCCTTTTTACCTCAAAATAAGGGGAATTTCTGCCTTTTTGCCCCAAAATATGAGGAATTTCTGACTTTTTGCCCCAAAATAAGAAAAATTTCTGCAATTTTGTACCAAAATAAAAAAAATTTCTGCCTTTTTGCCCCCCAAAAAAAAATTTCGCCTTTTTTCCCTGAAATAAGTGAAATTTCTGCAATTTTGCCCCAAAATATGGAAATTTCTGCAATTTTGCCCCAATGTAAAGGAAATTTCTGCAATTTTGCCCCAAAATAAGGAAAATTTCTGACTGTTTGCTCCCAAAAAAGGAGATTTTCTGTCTTTTTGCCCCAAAATAAGGAGAATTTTTGCCTTTTGCCCGAAAATTATGAGAATTTCTGCAATTTTGCTTCAAAATACGGGGAATTTCTGCTTTCTAGCCCCAAAATAAAGGGAATTTCTGCATTTTACCACAAAATAAGAATAGTTTCTGCCTTTTGCCTCAAAATAAGGGGAATTTTCTGCCTTTTTGTTTCAAAATAAGAAAAATTTCTTCAATTTTGTACCATAATAAAAGAAATTTCTGCTCTTTGCCCCAAAATAAAAGGAATTTCTGAATTTTTGCCCTGAAATAAATGAAATTTCTGCAATTTTGCCTGAAAATAAGGGAAATTTGTGCCTTTTTGCCCCAAAATAAGAAGAATTTTTGCCTTTTGCCCCAAAATATGGGGAATTTCAGCATTTTACCTCAAAATAAGAAGAATTTCAGCCTTTTTGCCCCAAAATAAGAAAAATTTCTGCAATTTTGCCCCAAAATAAGGGGAATTTCTTCCTTTTTGCCCCAAAATAAATGATATTTCAGTCTTTTTACCTGAAAATAAGTGAAATTTCTGCAATTTTGCCCCAAATAAGGAAAATTTCTGCAATTTTGCCCCAAAATAAGGAAAATTCCTTCAATTTTGCCCCAAAATAAGTGGAATTTTTGAGTTTTGCCCCAAAATAAGGAGAATTTCTGTCTTTTTGCCCCAACATATAGGGAATTTCTGCCTTTTTGCCCCACAATTAGGGGAATTTCTGTCTTTTTTGCCCCAAAATAAGGAAAATTTCTGACTTATTACCCTGAAATAAGTGAAATGTCTGCAATTTTGCCCCAAAATAAGAAAAATTTCTGCCTTTTTGCACCCAAATAAGGGGAATTTCAGCCTTTTTACCTCAAAATAAGGGGAATATCTGCATTTTTGCCACAAAATATTAGGAATTTCTGCCTTTTTGCCCCAAAATAAGAAAAATTTCTGCCATTTTTACCTGAAATAAGGGAAATTTCTGCAATTTTGCCCCAAAATAAGTGAAATTTCTGCAATTTTGCCCCAAAATAAGGGAAATTTCTGGAATTTTGCCCCAAAATAAGTGGAATTTCTGAGTTTTGCCCCAAAATAAGGAGAATTTTTGTCTTTTTGCCACAACATATAGGGAATTTCTGCCTTTTTGCCCCACAATTTGGGGATTTTCTGCAATTGTGCTCCAAAATACGGGGAATTTCTGCCTTTTTGCCCAAAAATAAGGGGAATGTATACCTTTTGCCACAAAAAAGGGAAATTTCTTTATTTTTGCCGCAAAATAAGAGGCATTTCTGCCTTCTTACCTCAAAATAACTGAAATTTCTGCCTTTTTACCCAAAAATAAACGGAATTTCTCTCTTTTTGTTCCAAAATAAAAGGAATTTTTGAATATTTCCCTGAAATAGGTGAAATTTCTGCAATTTTGCCCCAAAATAAGGGAAATTTCTGCCTTTTTGCCACAAAAGAAAGGGAATTTCTGTCTTTTTGCCTCAAAATAAGGGTTTCTCTGCCCTTTTGCCCAAAAATATGGGGAATTTCTGCATTTTCCCCAAAATAAAGAAAATTTCTGCAATTTTGTACCAAAATAAAAGAAATTTCTGCCTTTTTCCCCAAAATAAGAGAAATTTCTGTGCTTTTTCTCTGAAATAAGTGAAATTTCTGCAATTTTGCCCCAAAATAAGGGGAATTTCTGACTTCTTGTACTGAAATAAGGAGAATTTCTGTCTTTTTGTTCCAAAATAATGTGAATTTCTGCATTTTCCCTCAAAATTAGGGGAATATGTGCAATTTTGCTTCAAAATACGGGGAAATCTGCCTTATTGCACAAAAATAAAAGGAATTTCTGCATTTTTGCACCAATATAAGGGGAATTTCTGAAATTTAGCTTTAAAATACGGGGAATTTCTGCGTTATTGTCCGAAATAAAGTGGAATTTCTGCCTTTTTGCCCTGAAATATTTGAAATTTCTGCAATTTTACCCCAAAATAAGGGGAATTTCTGTTTTTGGCCCCAAAATTAGGGGAATTTCTGCTTTTTGCCCCAAAATAAGGCAAATTTCTGACTTTTTGCCCTGAAATAATTGAAATTTCTGCAATTTTGCCCCAAAATAATAGGAATTTCTGCCTTTTTGCCGAAAATAAGGGGAATTTCATCATTTTACCTCTAAATAAGGGGAATTTCTGCATTTTTGCCACAAAATAATAGGAATTTCTGCCTTTTTGCCGAAAATAAGGGGAATTTCATCATTTTACCTCTAAATAAGGGGATTTTCTGCCTTTTTGCCACAAAGTAAAGAGAATTTCTGCCTTTTTGCCCCAAAATAACGGGAATTTCAGCCTTTTTACCTCAAAATAAGAAGAATTTCTGCCTTTTTCCCCAAAATATGGGTAATTTTTGCCTTTTTGTTCCAAAATAAGGAAAATTTCTACAATTTTGTATCAAAATAAAAGAAATTTCTGCTTTTTGCCCCAAAATAAAAGGAATTTCTGACTTTTTGCCCTGAAATAAATGAAATTCCTGCAATTATGCATGAAAATAAGGGAAATTTGTGCCTTTTTGCCCCCAAATGAGGGGAATTTCTGCCTTTTTGCCCCAAAATATGGGGAATTTCAGGATTTTACCTCAACATAAGGGGAATTTCAGCCTTTTTGCACCAAAATATGGGGAATTTCTGACTCTTTGCCCCAAAATAATAAAAATTTCTGCAATTTTGTACCAAAATAAAAAAAATTTCTGCCTTTTTTCCCCGCAAAAAAAATTTCCGCCTTTTTTCCCTGAAATAAGTGAAATTTCTGCAATTTTGCCTCAAAATAAGGGAAATTTCTGCAATATTGCCCCAATGTAAAGGAAATTTCTGCAATTTTGCCCCAAAATAAGGGGAATTTCTGACTGTTTGCTCCCGAAAAAGGAGATTTTGTGTCTTTTTGCCCCAAAATAGGGAGAATTTCTGCCTTTTTGCCCAAAAATTATGAGAATTTCTGCAATTTTGCTTCAAAATACGAGGAATTTCTGCCTTTTAGCCCCAAAATAAAAAGAATTTCTGCATTTTACCTCAAAATAAGAATAATTTCTGCCTTTTGCCTCAAAATAAGGGGAACTTTCTGCCTTTTTGTTTCAAAATACGAAAAATTTTTTCAATTTTGTACCATAATAAAAGAAATTTCTGCTTTTTGCCCCAAAATAAAAGGAATTTCTGACTTTTTGCCCTGAAATAAATGAAATTCCTGCAATTATGCCCGAAAATAAGGGAAATATGTGCCTTTTTGCCCCCAAATGAGGAGAATTTCTGCCTTTTTGCCCCAAAATATGTGGAATTTCAGGATTTTACCTCAAAATAAGTAGAATTTTAGCCTTTTTGCCACAAAATAAGAAAAATTTCTGCAAGTCTGTAACAAAATAAAAGAAATTTCTATAATTTTGCCCCAAAATAAGGGAAATTTCTGATTTTTGCACCAAAATAAGGAGAATTTCTCTATTTTTGCCCCAAAATAAAGGGAATTTCTGCCTTTTTGCCCCAAAATTAGGGGAGTTTCTGCAATTTTGCTTCAAAATACGAGGAATTTCTGCCTTTTTACCCGAAATTAAGTGGATTTTCTGCCTTTTTGCCCCCAAATAAGGGAAATTTCTGCAATTTTATCCCAAAAGAAGGGAAATTTCTGCCTTATTGCCCCCAAATTAGGGGAATTTCTGCCATTTTGCCCTGAAATATGTGAAATTTCTGATATTTTAACCCAAAATAAAGTGAATTTCTGCCTTTTTGCCCCAAAATAATTGGAATTTCTGCCTTTTTGCCCCAAAATAAGAAAAATTTTTGCATTTTTTCTCTGAAATAATGAAATTTCTGCAATTTTGTCCTAAAATAAGGGAAATTTCTGCAATTTTTCCCCATAATAAGGGAAATTTCTGCAATTTTGCCTCAAAAGAAGGGGAATTTCTGTTTTTGCCCCCAAATAAGGGAAATTTCTGCAATTTTGCCCTAAAATAAGGGGATTTTCTGCCTTTTTTGCCGAAAATAAGGGGAATTTCTGACATTTTGCCGTAAAATAAGTGAAATTTCTGCAGTTTTACCCAAAAATGAAGGGAATTTCTGCCTTTTTGCCCAAAAATTAGAGGAATTTCTGCAATTTTGCTCCAAAATACGGGTAATTTCTGCCTTTTTGCCCGAAAATAAAGGGAATGTATACCTTTTTGCCATAAAAAAAGCAAATTTCTTCATTTTTGCCCCAAAATAAGGGGATTTTCCACCTTTTTGACTCAAAATAAGTGCAATTTCTGCCTTTTCCCCAAAATAAACGAAATTTCTGTCTTTTTGCCCCAAAATAAAGGGAATTTCAGCCTTTTTACCTAAAAATAAGGGGAATTTCTGCCTTTTTGCCCCAAAATATGGGGAATTTCTGACTTTTTGCCCCAAAATAAGAAAAATTTCTGCAATTTTGTACCAAAATAAAAGAAATTTCTGCCTTTTTGCCCCCCCAAAAAAATTTCTGCCTTTTTTCCCTGAAATAAGTGAAATTTCTGCAATTTTGCCCCAAAATAAGGGAAATTTCTGCAATTTTGCCCCAAAATAAGGGAAATTTCTGCAAATTTGCCCCAAAATATGGGAAATTTCTGCAATTTTGCCCCAATGTAAAGGAAATTTCTGCAATTTTGCCCCAAAATAAGGGGAATTTCTGACTGTTTGCTCCCGATAAAGGAGATTTTCTGTATTTTTGCCCCAAAATAAGGGGAATATCTGCCTTTTTGCCCGAAAATTATGAGAATTTCTGCAATTTTGCTTCAAAATACGGGGAATTTCTGCCTTTTAGCCCCAAAATAAAAAGAATTTCTGCATTTTACCTCAAAATAAGAATAATTTCTGCTTTTTGCCTCAAAATAAGGGGAATTTTCTGCCTTTTTGTTTTATAATAAGAAAAATTTCTTCAATTTTGTACCATAATAAAAGAAATTTCTACTCTTTGCCCCAAAATAAAAGGAATTTCTGACTTTTTGCCCTGAAATAAATGAAATTTCTGCAATTTTGCCCGAAAATAAGGGAAATTTGTGCCTCTTTGTCCCAAAATAAGAAGAAGTTTTGCCTTTTTCCCCAAAATATGGGGAATTTCAGCATTTTACCTCAAAATAAAAATTTCAGCCTTTTTGCTTCAAAATAAGGAAAATTTCGGCAATTTTGCCCCAAAATAAGGGGAATTTCTTCCTTTTTGCCCCAAAATAAAGGATATTTCAGCCTTTTTACCTGAAAATAAGTGAAATTTCTGCTATTTTGCCCCAAATAAGGGAAATTTCTGCAATTTTGCCCCAAAATAAGGTAAATTCCTGCAATTTTGCCCCAAAATAAGTGGAATTTCTGAGTTTTGCCCCAAAATAAGAGAATTTCTGTCTTTTTGCCCCAACATATAGGGAATTTCTGCCTTTTTGCCCAACAATTAGGGGAATTTCTTCATTTTTGCTCCAAAATAAGGGGAATTTCTGCCTTTTTGCCTTCAAAGAAGTGGAATTTCTGTATTTTCCCCCCAAAACAAAGGGAATTTCTGTCTTTTTTGCCCCAAAATAAGGAAAATTTCTGACTTATTACCCTGAAATAAGTGAAATGTCTGCAATTTTGCCCCAAAATAAGAAAAATTTCTGCCTTTTTGCCCCCAAATAAGGGGAATTTAAGCCTTTTTATCTCAAAATAAGGGGAATTTCTGCATTTTTGCCACAAAATATTAGGAAATTCTGCCTTTTTGCCCCAAAATAAGAAAAATTTCTGCCATTTTTACCTGAAATAAGTGAAATTTCTGCAATTTTGCCCCAAAATAAGTGAAATTTCTGCAATTTTGCCCCAAAATAAGGGAAATTTCTGGAATTTTGCCCCAAAATAAGTGTAATTTCTGAGTTTTGCCCCAAAATAAAGAGAATTTCTGCCTTTTTGCCCCACACTTAGGGGAATTTCTGAAATTTTGCTCCAAAATACGGGGAATTTCTGCCTTTTTGCCGAAAATAAGGGGAATGCATACCTTTTTGCCATAAAAAAGGGAAATTTCTTCATTTTTGCCCCAAATGAAGGGAAATTTCTGCCTTTTTGCCCTGAAATATGTGAAATTTCTGCAATTTTAGCCCAAAATAAGGTGAATTCCTGTTTTTTTGCCATCAAAATAATGGGAATTTCTGCCTTTTTGCCCCACAATTAGGGGATTTTCTGCAATTGTGCTCCAAAATACGGGGAATTTCTGCTTTTTTGCCCGAAAATAAGGGGAATGTATACCTTTTGCCACAAAAAAGGGAAATTTCTTCATTTTTGCTGCAAAATAAGAGGAATTTCTGCCTTCTTACCTCAAAATAAGTGAAATTTCTGACTTTTTACCCAAAAGTAAATGGAATTTCTTTCTTTTTGCCCCAAAATAAAAGCAATTTTTGAATTTTGCCCTGAAATAAGTGAAATTTCTGCAATTTTGCCCCAAAATAAGGGAAATTTCTGGAATTTTGCCCCAAAATAAATGGAATTTCTGAGTTTTGCCCGAAAATAAGGAGAATTTCTGTCTCTTTGCCCCAACATATCGGGAATTTCTGCCTTTTTGCCCCACCATTAGGGGAATTTCTGCAATTTTGCTCCAAAATACGGGGAATTTCTGCCTTTTTGCCCAAAATTAAGGGGATTTTCTGCCTTTTTGCCCCCAAACAAGGGAAATTTCTGCAATTTTAACCCAAAATATGAAGAATTTCTGCCTTTTTACCCCCAAATAAGGGGAATTTCTGCCTTTTTGCCCTGAAATATGTGAAATGTTTGAAATTTTACCCCAAAAGAAGGTGAATTTCTGTCTTTGATCCCCAAAATAATGAAAATTTCTGCATTTTGCCCTAAAATAAAAAAAATTTTTGTTTTTTTCTCTGAAATAAATGAAATTTCTGCAATTTTGCCTTACAATAAAAGAAATTTCTGCAATTTTTCCCCATAATAAAGGAAATTTCTGCAATTTTTTCTAAAATAAGGGGAATTTCTGATTTTTGCCACAAAATAAGGGGAATTTCTGCCTTTTTGCCTTAAAATAAAGAAAATTACTGCATCTTTTACCCCAAAATTAGGTGAATTTCTGCAATTTTGCTCCAAAATACGGGAATTTTCTCCCTTTTCGCCGAAAATGAAGTGAATTTCTGCCATTTTGCCGCGAAATAAGTGAAATTTCTGCAATTTTACCCCAAAATAAGAGGAAGTTCTGCGTTTTTGCCCCAAAATTAGAGGAATTTCTGCAATTTTGCCCCAAAATACGGGAAATTTCTGCCTTTTTGCCTCCAAAAAAGGGGAATTTCAGCCTTTTTACCTCAAAACAAGGGGAATTTCTTCATTTTTACCCCAAAATAATTGGATTTTCTGCCTTTTTGACTCAAAATAAGTGAAATTTCTGCAATTTTTGCCCAAAATAAGGGAAATGTCTGCTTTTTGCCCCAAAATAAGGGGAATTTCAGCATTTTTACCTCAAAATAAGGGGAATTTCTGCATTTTTGCCCCAAAATATGGGAAATTTCTGCCTTTTTGCCAAAAATAAAAAAAAATTCTGCAATTTTGTACCAAAATAAAAGAAATTTCTGTCTTTTTTTCCCTGAAATAAGTGAAATTTCTGCAATTTTGCCCCAAAATAAGTGAAATTTCTGCAATTTTGCCCCAAAATAAGGGAAATTTTTGGAATTTTGCCCCAAAATAAGTGGAATTTCTGAGTTTTGCCCCAAAATAAGTAGAATTTCTGTCTTTTTGCCCCAACACATAGGGAATTTCTGCCTTTTTGCCCCACAATTAGGGGAATTTCTGCAATTTTGCTAAAAAATACGGGGAATTTCTGTCTTTTTGCCCGAAAATAAGAAGAATGCATAACTTTTTGCCATAAAAAAGGGAAATTTCTTCATTTTCGCTCCAAAATAAGGGGAATTTCTGTTTTTTGCCTCTAAATAAGTGGAATTTCTTTCTTTTTCCCCCAAAACATAGAGAATTTGTGTCTTTTTTGCCCCAAAATAAAGAAAATTTCTGACTTATTACCCTGAAATAAATGAAATATCTGCAATTTTGCCCCAAAATAAGGGAAATTTCTGCTTTTTGCAACCAAATAAGGGGAATTTTAGACTTTTTACCTCAAAATAAGGGGATTTTCTGCATTTTTTGCCCCAAAATATGAGAAATTTCTGCCTTTTTGCCCCAAATTAAGAAAATTTCTGCCTTTTTTTCTGAAATAAGTGAAATTTCTGCAATTTTGCGTCAAAATAAGTGAAATTTATGAATTTTGCTCTAAAATAAGGAGAATTTCTGTTTTTTTGCCCAAACATATAGGGAATTTCTGCCTTTTTGTCCCACAATTAGGGGAATTTCTGCAATTTTGCTCCAAAATACGGGGAATTTCTGCTTTTTAGCCTGAAAATAAGAAGAATGCATACCTTTTGCCACAAAAAAAGGAAATTTCTTCATTTTTGCTCCAAAATAAGGGGAATTTCTGCTTTTTTGCTTCTAAATAAGTGGAATTTCTGACTTTTTCCCTCAAAACAAAAGGAATTTCTGTCTTTTTTGCCCCAAATAAGGAAAATTTCTGACTTATTACCCTGAAATAAGTGAAATTTCTGCAATTTTGTCCCAGAATAAGGGAAATTTCTGCTTTTTGCCCCCAAATAAGGGGAATTTCTGCATTTTTACCTCAAAATAAGGGGAATTTTTGCAATTTTACCACAAAATATTTGGAATCTTTGCCTTTTTGCCCCAAAATGAGGAAAATTTCTGCCTTTTTACCATGAAATAAGTGAAATTTCTGCAATTTTGCCCCAAAATAAGTGAAATTTCGGCAATTTTGCCACAAAATAAGGGAAATTTCTGGAATTTTGCCCCAAAATAAGTGGAATTTCTGAGTTTTGCCCCAAAATAAGTAGAATTTCTGTCTTTTTCCCCAAAATATAGGGAATTTCTGCTTTTGCCCCACAATTAGGGGAATTTCTGCAATTTTGCTCCAAAATACGGGTAATTTCTGCTTTTTAGCCCAAAAATAAGTGGAATGTATACATTTTGCCACAAAAAATGGAAATTTCTTCATTTTTACTCCAAAATAAAAGGAATTTCTGCTTTTTTGCCTCTAAAAAAGTGGAATTTCTGTCTTTTTCCCCCAAAACAAAGGGAATTTCTGTGTTTTTTGCCCCAAAATAAAGAAAATTTCTGACTTATTACCCTGAAATAAGTGAAATTTCTGCAATTTTGCCTCAAAATAAGTGAAATTTCTGCCTTTTTGCCCCCAAATAAGGGGAATTTCAGCCTTTTTACCTCAAAATAAGAGAAATTTCTGCATTTTTGCCACAAAATATGGGAGATTTCTGCCTTTTTGCCCCAAAATAAGAAAAATTTCTGCAATTTTGTACCAAAATAAAAGAAATTTCTGCCTTTTTGCACCAAAATAAATAAATTCTGCTTTTTTTTCTGAAATAAGTGAAATTTCTGCAATTTTGCCCCAAAATAAGTGAAATTTCTGTAATTTTGCCCTAAAATAAGGGAAATTTCTGGAATTTTGCACCAAAATAAGTGGAATTTCTGAGTTTTGCCCCAAAATAAGGAGAATTTCTGTATTTTTGCCCCAACATATAGGGAATTTCTGCCTTTTTGCCCCACAATTAGGGGAATTTCTGCAATTTTGCTCCAAAATACGGGGAATTTCTGCCTTTTTGCCCGAAAATAAGAAGAATGCATACCTTTTTACCATAAAAAAGGGAAATTTCTTTATTTTTGCTCCAAAATAAGGGGAATTTCTGCAATTTTGATACAAAATACGGGGAATTTCTGCTTTTTAGCCCGAAAATAAGCGGAATGTATACCTTTTGCCACAAAAAAAGATAAATTTCTTCATTTTTGCTCCAATAAAGAAGAATTTCTGCTTTTTTGCCTCTAAATAAGTGGAATTTCTGTCTTTTTCCCCCAAAACAAAGGGAATTTCTGTTTTTTGCCCCAAAGTAAGAAAAATTTCTGACTTATTACCCTGAAATAAGTGAAATTTCTGCAATTTTGCCTCAAAATAAGGGAAATTTCTGTCTTTTTGCCCCCAAATAAGGGAAATTTCAGCCTTTTTACCTCAAAATAAGAGGAATTTATGCATTTTTGCCCCAAAATATAGGGGATTTCTGCTTTTTGCCCCCAAATAAGAAAAATTTCTGCAATTTTGTACCAAAATAAAAGAAATTTCTGCCTTTTTGCACCAAAATAAGAAAATTTCTGCTTTTTTTCTGAAATAATTGAAATTTCTGCAATTTTGCCAAAATAAGTGAAATTTCTGCAATTTTGCCCCAAAATAAGTGAAATTTCTGGAATTTTGTCCCAAAATAAGTGGAATTTCTGAGTTTTGCCCCAAAATAAAAAGAATTTCTGTCTTTTTGCCCCAACATATAGCAAATTTCTGCCTTTTTGTCCCACAATTAGGGGAATTTCTGCAATTTTGCTCAAAAATACGGGGAATTTCTGCTTTTTTGTTTCTAAATAAGTGGAATTTCTGACTTTTTCCCCCAAAACAAAAGGAATTTCTGTCTTTTTTGCCCCAAATAAGGAAAATTTCTGACTTATTACCCTGAAATAAGTGAAATTTCTGCAATTTTGTCCCAGAATAAGGGAAATTTCTGATTTTTGCCCCCAAATAAGGGGAATTTCTGCCTTTTTACCTCAAAATAAGGGGAATTTTTGCAATTTTACCACAAAATATTTGGAATCTCTGCATTTTTGCCCCAAAATGAGGAAAATTTCTGCCTTTTTACCATGAAATAAGTGAAATTTCTGCAATTTTGCCCCAAAATAAGGGAAATTTCTGCAATTTTTCCCCAATGTAAAGGAAATTTCTGCAATTTTGCCACAAAATAAGGGAAATTTCTGGAATTTTGCCCCAAAATAAGTGGAATTTCTGAGTTTTGCCCCAAAATAAGGAGAATTTCTGTCTGTTTGCCCTAACATATAGGGAATTTCTGCATTTTGCCCCACAATTAGGGGAATTTCTGCAATTTTGCTCCAAAATACGGGTAATTTCAGCTTTTTAGCCCAAAAATAAGTGGAATGTATACATTTTGCCACAAAAAAGGGAAATTTCTTCATTTTTACTCCAAAATAAAAGGAATTTATGCTTTTTTGCCTCTAAAAAAGTGGAATTTCTGTCTTTTTCCCCCAAAACAAAGGGAATTTCTGTGTTTTTTGCCCCAAAATAAGGAAAATTTCTGACTTATTACCCTGATGAAATAAGTGAAATTTATGCAATTTTGCCTCAAAATAAGTGAAATTTCTGCAATTTTGGCCCAAAATAAGGGAAATTTTTGGAATTTTGCCCCAAAGTAAGTGGAATTTCTGAGTTTTGCCCCAAAATAAGGAGATTTTCTGTTTTTTTGCTCTAACTTACAGGGAATTTCTGCCTTTTTGCCCCACAATTAGCGGAATTTTTGCAATTTTGCTCCAAAATACGGGTAATTTCTGCTTTTTAGCCTGAAAATAAGGGGAATGTATACCATTTGCCACAAAAAAAAAATTTCTTCATTTTTACTCCAAAATAAAAGGAATTTCTGCTTTTTTGCCCCAAAATAAGAAAAATTTCTGACTGACTACTCTGAAATAAGTGAAATTTCTGCAATTTTGCCCCAAAATAAGAAAAATTTCTGCCTTTTTGACTCCAAATAAGGGGAATTTCAGCCTTTTTACCTCAAAATAAGAGGAATTTCTGCATTTTTGCCCCAAAATATGGGAGATTTCTGATTTTTGGCCCAAAATAAGAAAAATTTCTGCAATTTTGTACCAAAATAAAAGAAATTTCCGCCTTTTTGCACCAAAATGAGAAAATTTCTGCTTTTTTTTCTGAAATAAGTGAAATTTCTGCAATTTTGCCTCAAAATAAGTGAAATTTCTGCAATTTTGGCCCAAAATAAGGGAAATTTTTGGAATTTTGCCCCAAAGTAAGTGGAATTTCTGAGTTTTGCCCCAAAATAAGGAGATTTTCTGTTTTTTTGCTCTAACTTACAGGGAATTTCTGCCTTTTTGCCCCACAATTAGCGGAATTTTTGCAATTTTGCTCCAAAATACGGGTAATTTCTGCTTTTTAGCCTGAAAATAAGGGGAATGTATACCATTTGCCACAAAAAAAAAATTTCTTCATTTTTACTCCAAAATAAAAGGAATTTCTGCTTTTTTGCCCCAAAATAAGAAAAATTTCTGACTGACTACTCTGAAATAAGTGAAATTTCTGCAATTTTGCCCCAAAATAAGAAAAATTTCTGCCTTTTTGACTCCAAATAAGGGGAATTTCAGCCTTTTTACCTCAAAATAAGAGGAATTTCTGCATTTTTGCCCCAAAATATGGGAGATTTCTGCCTTTTTGCCCCAAAATAAGAAAAATTTCTGCAATTTTGTACCAAAATAAAAGAAATTTCCGCCTTTTTGCACCAAAATGAGAAAATTTCTGCTTTTTTTTCTGAAATAAGTGAAATTTATGCAATTTTGCCTCAAAATAAGTGAAATTTCTGCAATTTTGGCCCAAAATAAGGGAAATTTTTGGAATTTTGCCCCAAAGTAAGTGGAATTTCTGAGTTTTGCCCCAAAATAAGGAGATTTTCTGTTTTTTTGCTCTAACTTACAGGGAATTTCTGCCTTTTTGCCCCACAATTAGCGGAATTTTTGCAATTTTGCTCCAAAATACGGGTAATTTCTGCTTTTTAGCCTGAAAATAAGGGGAATGTATACCATTTGCCACAAAAAAAAAATTTCTTCATTTTTACTCCAAAATAAAAGGAATTTCTGCTTTTTTGCCCCAAAATAAGAAAAATTTCTGACTGACTACTCTGAAATAAGTGAAATTTCTGCAATTTTGCCCCAAAATAAGAAAAATTTCTGCCTTTTTGACTCCAAATAAGGGGAATTTCAGCCTTTTTACCTCAAAATAAGAGGAATTTCTGCATTTTTGCCCCAAAATATGGGAGATTTCTGCCTTTTTGCCCCAAAATAAGAAAAATTTCTGCAATTTTGTACCAAAATAAAAGAAATTTCCGCCTTTTTGCACCAAAATGAGAAAATTTCTGCTTTTTTTTCTGAAATAAGTGAAATTTCTGCAATTTTGCCCCAAAATAACAGAAATTTCTGCAATTTTGCTCCCAAATAAAGGAAATTTCTGGAATTTTGCCTTAAAATAAGTGGAATTTCTGATTTTTGCCCCAAAATAAGGAGAATTTCTGTCTTTTTGCCCTAACATGTAGGGAATTTCTGCCTTTTCGCCCCACAATTAGGGGAATTTCTGCAATTGTGCTCCAAAATACGGGGAATTTCTGCCTTTTTGCCCGAAAATAAGAAGAATGCATATCTTTTTGCCATAAAAAAGGGAAAGTTCTTCATTTTTGCTCCAAAATAAGGGGAATTTCAGCTTTTTTGCCTCTATATAAGTGGAATTTCTGTCTTTTTCCCCCAAAACAAAGGTAATTTCTGTTTTTTTGCTCCAAATTAAGGAAAATTTCTGACATATTACCCTGAAATAAGTGAAATTTCTGCAATTTTGCCCCAAAATAAGTGAGATTTCTGCAATTTTGCCCCAAAATATGGGAAATTTCTGGAATATTGCCCCAAAATAAGTGGAATTTCTGAGTTTTGCCCCAAAATTAGGAGAATTTCTGTCTTTTTGCCCCAACATATAGGCAATTTCTGCCTTTTTGCCCCACAATTAGGGGAATTTCTGCAATTTTGCTCCAAAATACGGGGAATTTCTGCTTTTTAGCCTGAAAATAAGGGGAATGTATACTTTTTGCCACAAAAAAAAAATTTCTTCATTTTTACTCCAAAATAAAATGAATTTTTGCTTTTTTGCCGCTAAAAAAGTGGAATTTCTGCCTTTTTCCCTCAAAACAAAAAGAATTTCTGTCTTTTTTGCCCCAAAATAAAGAAAATTTCTGACTTATTACACTGAAATAAGTGAAATTTCTGCAATTTTGCCTCAAAATAAGGGAAATTTCTGCCTTTTTACCCCCAAATAATGGGAATTTCAGATTTTTACCTCAAAATAAGAGAAATTTCTTCATTTTTGCCCCAAAATATGGGAGATTTCTGCGTTTTTGCCCCAAAATAAGAAAAATTTCTGCAATTTTGTACCAAAATAAAAGAAATTTCCGCCTTTTTGCACCAAAATAAGAAAATTTTTGCTTTTTTTTCTGAAATAAGTGAAATTTCTGCAATTTTGCCCCAAAATAAGTGAAATTTCTGCAATTTTGCCCCAAAATACGGGAAATTTCTGGAATTTTGCCCCAATATCAGCGGAATTTCTGAGTTTTGACCCAAAATAAGGAGAATTTGTTTCTTTTTGCCCCAACATATAGGGAATTTCTGCCTTTTTGCCCCACAATTAGGGGAATTTCTGCAATTTTGCTCCAAAATACTGGGAATTTCTGCCTTTTTGCCCGAAAATAAGAAGAATGCATACCTTTTTGCCATAAAAAAAGGAAATTTCTTCATTTTTGCTCCAAAATAAGAGGAATTTATGCTTTTTTGCCTCTAAATAAGTGGAATTCCTATCTTTTTCACCCCAAAACAAAGGAAATTTCTGTCTTTTTGGCCCCAAAATAAGGAAAATTTCTGACTTATTACCCTGAAATAAGTGAAATTTCTGCAATTTTGCCCCAAAATAAGTGAAATTTCTGCAATTTTGCCCCAAAATAAGGGAAATTTCTCGAATTTTGCCCCAAAATAAGTGGAATTTCTGAGTTTAGCCCCAAAATAAAAAGATTTCTGTCTTTTTGCCCTAACATATCGGAAATTTCTGCCTTTTTGCCCCACAATTAGGGGAATTTCTGCAATTTTGCTCCAAAATACGGAGAATTTCTGCTTTTTAGCCTGAAAATAAGGGGAATGTATATCTTTTGCCACAAATAAAAAGAAATTTCTTCATTTTTACTCCAAAATAAAATGAATTTCTGCTTTTTTGCCGCTAAAAAAGTGGAATTTCTGCCTTTTTCCCTCAAAACAAAAAGAATTTCTGTCTTTTTTGCCACAAAATAAGGAAAATTTCTGACTTATTACACTGAAATAAGTGAAATTTCTGCAATTTTGCCTCAAAATAAGGGAAATTTCTGCCTTTTTCCCCCAAATAAGGGAAATTTCTACCTTTTTACCTCAAAATAAGAGGAATTTCTGCATTTTTTCTCCAAAATATGGGAGATTTGTGCCTTTTTGCCCCAAAAAAAGAAAAATTTCTTCAATTTTGTACCAAAATAGAAATTTCTGTCTTTTTGCACCAAAATAGGAAAATTTCTGAATTTTTTTCTGAAATAAGTGAAATTTCTGCAATTTTGCCCCAAAATAAGTGAAATTTATGCAATTTTGCCCCAAAATAAGGGAAATTTCTGTTTTTTATCCCCAAATAAGGGGAATTTCTGCCTTTTTACCTTAAAATAAGGGGAATTTCTGCATTTTTGCCACAAAATATTTGGAATTTCTGCAATTTTGCCCCAAAATAAGTGAAATTACTGCAATTTTGCCCCAAAATAAGTGAAATTTCTGCAATTTTGTTCCAAAATAAGGGAAATTTCTAGAATTTTGCCGCAAAATAAGTGGAATTTCTGAGTTTTGCCTTAAAATAAGGAGAATTTCTGTCTTTTTGCCCTAACATATAGGGAATTTCTGCCTTTTTGCCCCACAATTAGGGGATTTTCTGCAATTTTGCTCCAAAATACGGGTAATTTCTGCTTTTTAGCCCAAAAATAAGTGGAATGTATACCTTTTGCCACAAAAAAAGAAATTTCTTCATTTTTACTCCAAAATAAAAGGAATTTCTGCTTTTTTGCCTCTAAAAAAGTAGAATTTCTGTCTTTTTCCCCCAAAACAAAGGGAATTTCTGTCTTTTTTGCCCCAAAATAACGAAAATTTCTGACTTATTACCCTGAAATAAGTGAAATTTCTGCAATTTTCCTCAAAATAAGGGAAATTTCTGCCTTTTTGCTTCCAAATAAAGGAAATTTCAGCCTTTTTACCTCAAAATAAGAGGAATATCTTCATTTTTGCCCCAAAATATGGGAGATTTCTGCCTTTTTGCCCCAAAATAAGAAAAATTTCTGCAATTTTGTACCAAAACAAAACATAATTCTGCCTTTTTGCACCAAAATAGGAAAATTTCTGCTTTTTTTTCTGAAATAAGTGAAATTTCTGCAATTTTGCCCCAAAATAAGTGAAATTTCTGCAATTTTGCCCCAAAATAAAGGAAATTTCTGGAATTTTGCCCCAATATTAGTGGAATTTCTGAGTTTTGACCCAAAATAAGGAGAATTTGTTTCTTTTTGCCCCAACATATAGGGAATTTCTGCCTTTTTGCCCCACAATTAGGGGAATTTCTGCAATTTTGCTCCAAAATAAGAGGAATTTCTGCTTTTTTGCCTCTAAATAAGTGGAATTTCTGTCTTTTTCCCCCAAAACAAAGGGAATTTCTATCTTTTTGGCCCCAAAATAAGGAAAATTTCTGACTTATTACCCTGAAATAAGTGAAATTTCTGCAATTTTGCCCCAAAATAAGTGAAATTTCTGCAATTTTGCCCCAACATAAGGGAAATTTCTGGAATTTTGCCCCAAAATAAGTAGAATTTCTGAGTTTTGCCCCAAAATAAGGAGAATTTCTGTCTTTTTGCCCTAACATATAGGGAATTTCTGCCTTTTTGCCCCACAATTAGGGGAATTTCTGCAATATTGCTCCAAAATACGGGTAATTTCTGCCTTTTTGCCCGAAAATAAGTGGAATGCATACCTTTTTGCCATAAAAAAGGGAAATTTCTTCATTTTTACTCCAAAATAAAAGGAATTTCTGCTTTTTTGCCTCTAAAAAAGTGGAATTTCTGTCTTTTTCTCCCAAAACAAAGGGAATTTCTGTCTTTTTTGCCCCAAAATAAAGAAAATTTCTGACTTATTACCCTGAAATAAGTGAAATTTCTGCAATTTTGCCTCAAAATAAGGGAAATTTCTGCCTCTTTGCCCCCAAATAAGGAAAATTTCAGCCTTATTACTTCAAAATAAGAGGAATTTCTGCATTTTTGCCTCAAAATATGGGGGATTTCTGCCTTTTTGCCCCAAAATAAGAAAAATTTCTGCAATTTTGTACCAAAATAAAAGAAATTTCTGCCTTTTTGCACCAAAATAGAAAAATTTCTGAATTTTTTTCTGAAATAAGTTAAATTTCTGCAATTTTGCCCCAAAATAAGTGAAATTTCTGCAATTTTGCCCTAAAATAAGGGAAATTTCTGGAATTTTGCACCAAAATAAGTGGAATTTCTGAGTTTTGCCCCAAAATAAGGAGAATTTCTGTCTTTTTGCCCCAACATATAGGGAATTTCCCCCTTCTTGCCCCACAATTAGGGGAATTTCTGCAATTTTGCTCCAAAATACGGGGAATTTCTGCCTTTTTGCCCGAAAATAAGAAGAATGCATACCCTTTTGCCATAAAAAATAGAAATTTCTTCAGTTTTGCTCCAAAATAAGGGGAATTTCTGCTTTTTTGCCTCTAAATAAGTGGTATTTCTGTCTTTATCCCCCAAAACAAAGGAAATTTCTGTCTTTTTTGCCCCAAAATAAGGAAAATTTCTGACTTATTAGCCTGAAATAAGTGAAATTTCTGTAATTTTGCCCCCAAATAAGGGAAATTTCTGCCTTTTTGCCCCCAAATAAGGGGAATTTCAGCCTTTTTACCTCAAAATAAGAGAAATTTCTGCATTTTAGCCCCAAAATATGGGAGATTTCTGCCTTTTTGCCCCAAAATAAGAAAAATTTCTGCAATTTTGTACCAAAATAAAAGAAATTTCCGCCCTTTTGCACCAAAATAAGAAAATTTCGGCTTTTTTTTCTGAAATAAGTGAAATTTCTGCAATTTTGCCCAAAAATAAGTGAAATTTCTGCAATTTTGCCCCAAAATAAGGGAAATTTCTGGAATTTTGCCCCAATATCAGTAGAATTTCTGAGTTTTGACCCAAAATAAGGAGAATTTGTTTCTTTTTGCCCCAACATATAGGGAATTTCTCCCTTCTTGCCCCACAATTAGGGGAATTTCTGCAATTTTGCTCCAAAATACGGGTAATTTCTGCTTTTTAGCCCAAAAATAAGTGGAATGTATACCTTTTGCCACAAAAAAGGGAAATTTCCTCATTTTTACTCCAAAATAAAAGGAATTTCTGCTTTTTTTGCCTCTAAAAAAGTGGAATTTCTGTTTTTTTCCCCCAAAACAAAGGAAATTTCTGTCTCTTTTGCCCCAAAATAACGAAAATTTCTGACTTATTATCCTGAAATAAGTGAAATTTCTGCAATTTTGCCTCAAAATATGGGAAATTTCTTCCTTTTTGCCCCCAAATAAGGGAAATTTCAGCCTTTTTACCTCAAAATAAGAGGAAAATCTGCATTTTTGCCCCAAAATATGAAGATTTCTGCCTTTTTGCCCCAAAATAAGAAAAATTTCTGCAATTTGTACCAAAATAAAAAAAATTTCTGCCTTTTTGCACCAAAATAAATAAATTCTGCTTATTTTTCTGAAATAAGTGAAATTTCTGCAATTTTGCCCCATAATAAGTAAAATTTCTGCAATTTTGCCCCAAAATAAGGGAAATTTCTGGAATTTTGCCCCCAAAATAAGTGGAATTTCTGAGTTTTACCCCAAAATAAGGAGAATTTCTGTCTTTTTGCCCCAACATATAGGGAATTTCTGTTTTTTTGCCCCACAATTAGGGGAATTTCTGCAATTTTGCTTCAAAATACGGGGAATTTCTGTCTTTTTGCCCGAAAATAAGAAGAATGCATACCTTTTTGCCATAAAAAAGGGAAATTTCTTCATTTTTGCTCCAAAATAAGGGGAATTTCTGCTTTTTTGCCTCTAAATAAGTGGAATTTCTGTCTTTTTCCCCCAAAACAAAGGGAATTTCTGTCCTTTTGGCCCCAAAATAAGGAAAATTTCTGACTTATTACCCTGAAATAAGTGAAATTTCTGCAATTTTGCCCCAAAATAAGGGAAATTTCTGCCTTTTTGCCCTCAAATAAGGGAAATTTCAGCTTTTTTACCTCAAAATAAGGGGAATTTCGGCATTTTTGCCACAAAATATTAGGAAATTTTTCCTTTTTGCCCCAAAATAAGAAAAATTTCTGCCTTTTTTCCCTGAAATAAGTGAAATTTCTGCAATTTTACCCCAAAATAAGTGAAATTTCTGCAATTTTGCTTTAAAATAAGAAAAATTTCTAGAATTTTGCCCCAAAATAAGTGGAATTTCTGAGTTTTGCCCCAAAATAAGGAGAATTTCTGTCTTTTTGCCCCAACATATAGGGAATTTCTGCCTTTTTGCCCTAAAATTAGGGGAATTTTTGCAATTTTGCTCGAAAATACGGGGAATTTCTGCCTTTTTCCCGAAAATAAGAAGAATGCATACCTTTTTGCCATAAAAAAGGGAAATTTCTACATTTTTACTCCAAAATAAAAGTTATTTCTGCTTTTTTGCCTCTAAAAAAGTGGAATTTCTGTCTTTTCCCCCCAAAACAAAGGGAATTTCTGTTTTTTTTTGCCCCAAAATAACGAAAATTTCTGACTTATTACTCTGAAATAAGTGAAATTTCTGCAATTTTGCCCCAAAATAAGAGAAATTCTTCTTTTTTGCCCCCAAATAAGGGGAATTTCAACCTTTTTACCTCAAAATAAGAAAAATTTCTGCATTTTTGCCCCAAAATATGAGAAATTTATGCCTTTTTGCCCCAAAATTAGGGGAGTTTCTGCAATTTTGCTTCAAAATACAGGGAATTTCTGCCTCTTTTTCCGAAAATAAGGGGAACTTCTGCCGATTTGCCCCAAATAATAAGAATTTCTGCATTTTTGCCCAAATATTAGGGGAATTTCTGCAATTTTGCTCCAAAATACGGGAAATTTCTGCTTTTTTGCCAAAAATTAAGGGGATTTTCTGCCTTTTTGCCCCCAAACAAGGGACATTTCTGCAATTTTATCCCAAAATAAGGGGAATTTCTGCCTTTTTGCCCCCAAATAAGGGGAATTTCTACCTTTTTGCCCTGAAATATGTGAAATGTCTGCAATTTTACCACAAAATAAGGTGAATTTCTGCCTTTTGCCCCAAAATAATGGGAATTTCTGCATTTTGCCCTAAAATAAGAAAAGTTTTTGCTTTTTTTCTCTGAAATAAGTGAAATTTCTGCAATTTTGCCTCAAAATAAGGGAAATTTCTGCCCTTTTGCCCCCAAATAAGGGGAATTTCAGCCTTTTTACCACAAAATAAGAGGAATTTCTGCATTTTTGCCCCAAAATATGGGAGATTTCTGCCTTTTTGCCCCAAAATAAGAAAAATTTCTGCAATTTTGTAACAAAATAAAAGAAATTTCTGCCTTTTTGCACCAAAATAAGAAAATTCTGCTTTTTTTCTGAAATAAGTGAAATTTATTTAATTTTGCCTGAAAATAAGTGAAATTTCTGCAATTTTGCCCCAAAATAAGGGAAATTTCTGGAATTTTGCCCCAAAATAAGTGGAATTTCTGAGTTTTGCCCCAAAATAAGGAGAATTTCTGTCTTTTTGCCCCAACATATAGGGAATTTCTGCCTTTTTGCCCCACAATTAGGGGAATATCTGCAAGTTTGCTCCAAAATACGGGGAATTTCTGCCTTTTTGCCCGAAAATAAAGGGAATGTATACCTTTTGCCACAAAAAAAAGAAATTTCTTCATTTTTACTCCAAAATAAAAGGAATTTCTGCTTTTTTGCCTCTAAAAAAGTGGAATTACTGTCTTTTTCCCCCAGAACATAGAAAATTTCTGTCTTTTTTGCCCCAAAATAAGGAAAATTTCTGACTTATTACCCTGAAAAAAGTGAAATTTCTGCAATTTTGATCCAAAATAAGTGAAATTTCTGCAATTTTGCCCCAAAATAAGGGAAATTTCTGCAATTTTGCCCCAAAATAAGTGGAATTTCTGAGTTTTTCACCAAAATAAGGAGAATTTCTGTATTTTGCCCAAACATATAGGGAATTTCTGCCTTTTTGCCCCACAATTAGGGGAATTTCTGCAATTTTGCTCTAAAATTAGGGAATTTCTGCCTTTTTGCCCGAAAATAAGAAGAATGCATACCTTTTTGCCATAAAAAAGGGAAATTTCTTCATTTTTGTTCCAAAATAATGGGAATTTCTGCATTTTTGCCTCTAAATAAGTGGAATTTCTGTCTTTTTCCCTGAAAACAAAGGGAATTTCTGTCTTTTTTGCCCCAAAGTAAGAAAAATTTCTGACTTAGTACCCTGAAATAAGTGAAATTTCTGCAATTTTGCCCCAAAATATGGGAAATTTCTGCCTTTTTGCCCCCAAATAAGGGGAATTTCAGCCTTTTTACCTCAAAATAAGGGGAATTTCTGCATTTCTGCCTCAAAATATGGGAAATATCTGCCTTTTTGCCCCAAAATAAGAAAATTTCTGCTTTTTTTCCCTGAAATAAGTGAAATTTCTGCAATTTTGCCCCAAAATAAGTGAAATTTCTGCAATTTTGGCCAAAAATAAGGGAAATTTCTGAAATTTTGTTCCAAAATAAGTGGAATTTCTGAGTTTTGCCCCAAAATAAGGAGAATTTCTGTCTTTTTGCCCTACAATTAAGGGAATTTCTGCAATTTTACTCCAAAATACGGGGAATTTCTGCCTTTTTGCCTGAAAATAAGAAGAATGCATACCTTTTGGCTATAAAAATGGAAATTTCTGCAATTTTGCTCCAAAATAAGGGGAATTTCTGCTTTTTTGCCTCTAAATAAATGGAATTTCTGTCTTTTTCCCCCCATACAAATGGAATTTCTGTATTTTTTGCCCCAAAATAAGGAAAATTTCTGACTTATTACCCTGAAATAAGTGAAATTTCTGCAATTTTGCCCCAGTATTAGAGAAATTTCTGCATTTTTGCCCCCAAATAAGTGGAATTTCAGCCTTTTTACCTCAAAATAAGAGGAATTTCTGCATTTTTCCTCAAAATATTAGAAATTTCTGCCTTTTTGCCCCCAAAAACGGAAAATTTCGGCCTTTTTTCCCTGAAAAAAGTGAAATTTCTGCAATTTGGCCCAAAATAATTGAAATTTCTGCAATTTTGCCCCAAAATAAGGGGAATTTTGGGAATTTTGCCCCAAAATAAATGGAATTTCTGAATTTTGCCCCCAAATGAGGAGAATTTCTGTCGTTTTGCCCTAACATATAGGGAATTTCTGCCTTTTTGCCCCACAATTAGGGGAATTTCTGCAATTTTGATCCAAAATATGGGGAATTTCTGCTTTTTTGCCTCTAAATAAGTGGAATTTCTGTCTTTTTCCCCCAAAACAAGGAATTTCTGTTTTTTTGCCCCAAAATAAGGAAAATTTCTGACTTATTACTTTGAAATAAGTGAAATTTCTGCAATTTTGCCCCAAAATAAGGAAAACTTCTGCCATTTTGCCCCAAAATAAGGGGAATTTCAGCCTTTTTACATCAAAATAAGTGAAATTTCTGCAATTTTGCCCCAAAATAAGGGAAATTTCTTTTTTTTTGCCCCAAAATAAGAAAAATTTCTGTAATTTTGTACCAAAATAAAAGAAATTTCTGCCTTTTTGCCCCAAAATAAAAAATTTCTGACTTATTACCCTAAAATAAGTGAAATTTCTGGAATTTTGCCACAAAATCAGGGCAATTTCTGCCTTTTTGCTCCCAAATAAAGAGAATTTCAGCCTTTTTACCTAAAAATAAGGGGAATTTCTGAATTTTTGTCCCAAAATAAGAAAAATTTCTGCAATTTTGTACAAAAATAAAAGAAATTTCTCCCTTTTTGCCCCAAAACAAGAAAATTTCTTCTTTTTTCTTCTGAAATAAGTGAAATTTCTCCAATTTTGCCTTAAAATAAGTGATATTTCTGCAATTTTGCCCCAAAATAAGGGAAATTTATGGAATTTTGCCCCAAAATATGTGGAATATCTGAGTTTTGCCCCAAAATAAGGAGAATTTCTGTCTTTTTGCCCCAACATATAGGGAATTTCTGCCTTTTTGCCCGAAAATAAGAAGAATGCATACCTTTTTGCCATGAAAAAGGGAAATTTCTTCATTTTTGCTCCAAAATAAGGGGAATTTCTGCTTTTTTGCCCCTAAATAAGTGGAATTTCTGTCTTTTTCCCCCAAAACAAAGGGAATTTCTGTCTTTTTTGCCCCAAAATAAAGAAAATTTCTGTAATTTTGCACCAAAATAAAAGAAATTTCTGCCTTTTTGCCCCAAATAAGAAAATTTTTTCTTTTTTTTCTGAAATAAGTGAAATTTCTGCAATTTTGCCCCAAAATAAGAGAAATTTCTGCCTTTTTGCCCCCAAATAAGGGAAATTTCAGCCTTTTTACCTCAAAATAAAGAAAATTTCTACATTTTTGCCCCAAAATATGGGAAATTTATGCCTTTTTGCCCCAAAATAAGAAAAATTTCTGCAATTTTGCACCAAAATAAAAGAAATTTCTGCCTTTTTGCCACAGAATAAGAAAAATTTCTCCAATTCTGTACCAAAATAAAAGAAATTTCTAAAATTTTGCTCCAAAATAAGGGAAATTTCTGATTTTTGCCCAGATATAAGGAGAATTTCTGTATTTTTGCCCCAAAATAAAGGGAATTTCTGCCTTTTTGCCCCAAAATTAGGGGAGTTTCTGCAATTTTGCTTCAAAATAATGGGAATTTCTGCCTCTTTTCCTGAAAATAAGGGGAACTTCTGCCAATTTGCCCCAAATAAAGGGAATTTCTGCATTTTTGCCCCAATATTAGGAGAATTTCTGCAATTTTGCTCCAAAATACAGGGAATTTCTGCCTTTTTGCCCGAAATTAAGGGGATTTTCTGCCTTTTTGCCCCCAAACAAGGGTAATTTCTGCAATTTTATTCCAAAATAAGGGGAATTTCTGCCTTTTTGCCCCCAAATAAGGGCAATTTCTGCCTTTATGCCCTGAAATATGTGACATGTCTTCAATTTTACCCCAAAATAAGGTGAATTTCTGCCTTTTTGCCCCAAAATAATGGGAATTTCTGCATTTTGCCAAAAATAAGAAAGATTTTTGTTTTTTTCTCTGAAATAAGTGAAATTTCGGCAATTTTGCCTTAAAATAAAAGAAATATCTTCAATTTTTTCCCATAATAAAAAAATTTTCTGCAATTTTGCCCCAAAATAAAGGGAATTTCTGTTTTTTGTCCCCAAATAAAGGCAATTTCTGCAATTTTGCCATAAAATAAGGGGAATTTCTGCCTTTTGCCCCAAAATAAGAAAATTTCTCATTTTTATTCTGAAATAAGTGAAATTTCTGCAATTTTGCTCCAAAATACGGGGAATTTCTGCCTTTTTGTCCGAAAATAAAAAGAATGCATACCTTTATGCCATAAAAAAGGGAAATCTCTTAATTTTTACTCCAAAATAAGTGGAATTTCTGCTTTTTTGCCTCTAAATAAGTGGAATTTCTGTCTTTTTATCCCAAAACAAATGGAATTTCTGTCTTTTTTGCCCCAAAATAAGGAAAATTTCTGACTTATTAACCTGAAATAAGTGAAATTTCTGCAATTTGCCCCAAAATAAGGGAAATTTATGCCTTTTTGCCCCCAAATAAGGGGAATTTCTGCCTTTTTACCTCAAAATAAGAGGAATTTCTGAATTTTTGCCACAAAATATTAGGAATTTCTGCCTTTTTGCCCCAAAATAAGAAAAATTTCTGCCTTTTTTTCCATGAAAAAAGTGAAATTTCTGCAATTTCGCCCCAAAATAAGTGAAATTTCTGCAATTTTGCCCCAAAATAAGGGAAATTTCTGGAATTTTGCCCCAAAATAAGTGGAATTTCTGAGTTTTGCCCCAAAATAAAAAGAATTTCTGTCTTTTTGTCCTAACATATAGGGAATTTCTGCCTTTTTTCCACACAATTAGGGGAATTTCTGCAATTTTGCTCCAAAATACGGGGAATTTCTGCTTTTTAGCCCGAAAATTAGAGGAATGTATACCTTTTTCCACAAAAAAAGGAAAATTTCTTCATTTTTGCTCCAAAATAATAAGAATTTCTGCTTTTTAGCCTCTAAATAAGTGGAATATCAGTCTTTTTCCTTTAAAACAAAGAGAATTTCTGTTTTTTTCCCCAAAATAAGGAAAATTTCTGACTTATTATTCTGAAATAAGTGAAATTTCTGCAATTTTGCCTCAAAATAAGGGAAATTTCTGCCTTTTTGCCCCCAAATAAGGGGAATTTCAGCGTTTTTACCTCAAAATAAGGGAAATTTCTGCTTTTTTGCCCCAAAATATGGGAGATTTCTGCCTTTTTGCCCCAAAATAAGAAACATTTCTGCAATTTTGTACCAAAATAAAAGAAATTTCTGCCTTTTTGCCCCAAAATAAGAAAATTTCTGCTTTTGTTCTTTGAAATAAGTGAAATTTCTGCAATTTTGCCTCAAAATAAGGGAAATTTCTGCCTTTTTGCCCTCAAATAAGGGGAATTTCAGCCTTTTTACCTAAAAATAAGAGGAATTTCTGCATTTTTGCCCCAAAATATGGGAGATTTCTTCCTTTTTGCCCTAAAATAAGAAAAATTTCTGCAATTTTGTACCAAAATATTAGAAATTTCTGCCTTTTTGCACCAAAATAAGAAAATTTCTGCTTTTATTCTGACATAAGTGAAATTTTTGCAATTTTGCCCCAAAATAAGTGAAATTTCTGCAATTTTGCCTCAAAATAAGGGAAATTTCTGGAATTTTGCGCCAAAATAAGTGGAATTTCTGAGTTTTGCCCCAAAATAATGAGAATTTCTGTCTTTTTGCCCCAACATATAGGGAATTTCTGCCTTTTTGCCCTACAATTAGGGGAATTTCTGCAATTTTGCTCCAAAATACGGGGAATTTCTGCCTTTTTGCCCGAAAATAAGAAGAATGCATAACTTTTTGCCATAAAAAAGGGAAATTTCTTCATTTTTGCTCCAAAATAAGAGAAATTTCTGCTTTTTTGCCTCTAAATAAGTGGAATTTCTGTCTTTTTCCCCCAAAACAAAGGGAATTTTTGTCCTTTTGGCCCCAAAGTAAGGAAAATTTCTGACTTATTACCCTGAAATAAGTGAAATTTCTGCAATTTTGCCCCAAAATAAGGGAAATTTCTGCCTTTTTGCCCCGAAATAAGGGGAATTTCAGCCTTTTTACCTCAAAATAAGGGGAATTTCTGCATTTTTGTTCCAAAATATGGGAAATTTCTTCCTTTTTGCCACAAAATAAGAAAAATTTCTGCAATTCTGTACCAAAATAAAAGAAATTTCTAAAATTTTGCCCCAAAATAAGGGATATTTTTGATTTTTGCCCCAAAATAAGGGGAATTTCTGCCTTTTTGCCCCAAAATAAAGAAAATTACTGCATGTTTTACCCCAAAATTAGGTAAATTTCTGCAATTTTGCTCTAAAATACGGGCATTTTCTGCCTTTTTCTCCGAAAATAAAGGGAATTTCTGCCATTTTGCCGCGAAATAAGTGAAATTTCTGCAGTTTTACCCCAAAATAAAGGGACGTTCTGCGTTTTTGCCCCAAAATTAGGGGAATTTCTGCAATTTTGCTCCAAATTACGGGGAATTTCTGCCTTTTTTCCCCATAATTAGGGGAATTTCTGCAATTTTGCTCGAAAATAAAAAAAATGTATACCTTTTTGCCATAAAAAAGGTTAATTTCTTCATTGTTTACCCCAAAATAAGGGGATTTTCCGCCTTTTTGACTCAAAATAAGTGCAATTTCTGACTTTTCCACAAAAATAAACGGAATTTCTGTCTTTTTCCTTTAAAATAAGGGGAATTTCTAACTTTTTGCCCCAAAATAAGGGGAATTTCAGCCTTTTTACCTCAAAATAAGGGGAATTTCTGCATTTTTGTCGAAAAATATGGGAAATTTCTGCATTTTTGCCCAAATTAAGAAAAATTTCTGCAATTTTGTACCAAAATAAATGAAATTTCTGCCTTTTTGCCCCAAAATAAGAAAATTTGTGCTTTTTTTTATTTGAAATAAGTGAAATTTCTGCAATTTTGCTCCAAAATAAGGGAAATTTCTGAAATTTTGCCCCAAAATAAGTGGAATTTCTGAGTTTTGCCCCAAAATAAGGAGAATTTCTTTCTCTTTGCCCCAACATATAGGGGATTTCTGCCTTTTTGCCCCACAATTAGGGGAATTTCTGCAATCTTGCTCCAAAATACAAAGAATTTCTGCCTTTTTGCCCGAAAATAAGAAGAATGCATACCTTTTTGCCATAAGAAATAGAAATTTCTTCATTTTTGCTTCAAAATAAGGGGAATTTCTGCATTTTTGCCTCTAAATAAGTGGAATTTCTGTCTTTTTCCCTGAAAACAAAGAGAATTTCTGTCTCTTTTGCCCCAAAGTAAGAAAAATTTCTGACTTAGTACCCTGAAATAAGTGAAATTTCTGCAATTTTGCCCCAAAATATGGGAAATTTCTGCCTTTTTGCCCCCAAATAAGGGGAATTTCAGCCTTTTTACCTCAAAATAAGGGGAATTTCTGCATTTTTGCCTCAAAATATGGGAAATTTCTGCCTTTTTGCCCCAAAATAAGAAAATTTCTGCTTTTTTTTCCTGAAATAAGTGAAATTTCTGCAATTTTGCCCCAAAATAAGTGAAATTTCGGCAATTTTGGCCAAAAATAAGGGAAATTTCTGAAATTTTGCTCTAAAAGAAGTGGAATTTCTGAGTTTTGCCCCAAAATAAGGAGAATTTCTGTCTTTTTGCCCCAACATATAGGGAATTTCTGCAATTTTACTCCAAAATACGGGGAATTTCTGCCTTTTTGCCTGAAAATAAGAAGAATGCATACCTTTTGGCTATAAAAAGGGAAATTTCTGCAATTTTGCTCCAAAATAAGGGGAATTTCTGCTTTTTTGCCTCTAAATAAATTGAATTTCTGCATTTTTGCCTCAAAATATTAGGAATTTCTGCCTTTTTACCCCTAAAAACGGAAAATTTCGGCCTTTTTTCCCTGAAAAAAGTGAAATTTCTGCAATTTTGCCCCAAAATAATTGAAATTTCTGCAATTTTGCCCCAAAATAAGGGGAATTTTGGGAATTTTGCCCCAAAATAAATGGAATTTCTGAATTTTGCCCCCAAATGAGGAGAATTTCTGTCG
The DNA here is from genome assembly GCF_963924665.1 of Micromys minutus. Classification (NCBI taxonomy): domain Eukaryota; kingdom Metazoa; phylum Chordata; class Mammalia; order Rodentia; family Muridae; genus Micromys; species Micromys minutus. The sequence goes on along the minus strand of NW_027667388.1, from coordinate 127,994 downwards.
TTTTGCCCTAACATATAGGGAATTTCTGCCTTTTTGCCCCACAATTAGGGGAATTTCTGCAATTTTGCTCCAAAATATGGGGAATTTCTGCTTTTTTGCCTCTAAATAGGTGGAATTTCTGTCTTTTTCCCCCAAAACAAGAAATTTCTGTTTTTTGCCCCAAAATAAGGAAAATTTCTGACTTATTACCTTGAAATAAGTGAAATTTCTGCAATTTTGCCCCAAAATAAGGAAAACTTCTGCCATTTTGCCCCAAAATAAGGGGAATTTCAGCCTTTTTACATCAAAATAAGTGAAATTTCTGCAATTTTGCCCCAAAATAACGGAAATTTCTTCTTTTTTGCCCCAAAATAAGAAAAATTTCTGTAATTTTGTACCAAAATAAAAGAAATTTCTGCCTTTTTGCCCCAAAATAAAAAATTTCTGACTTATTACCCTAAAATAAGTGAAATTTCTGGAATTTTGCCACAAAATCAGGGCAATTTCTCCCTTTTTGCTCCCAAATAAAGAGAATTTCAGCATTTTTACCTAAAAATAAGGGGAATTTCTGAATTTTTGCCCCAAAATATAGGAAATTTCTGCCTTCTTGCCCCAAAATAAGAAAAATTTCTGCAATTTTGTACAAAAATAAAAGAAATTTCTCCCTTTTTGCCCCAAAACAAGAAAATTTCTGCTTTTTTCTTCTGAAATAAGTGAAATTTCTCCAATTTTGCCTTAAAATAAGTGATATTTCTGCAATTTTGCCCCAAAATAAGGGAAATTTATGGAATTTTGCCCCAAAATATGTGGAATATCTGAGTTTTGCCCCAAAATAAGGAGAATTTCTGTCTTTTTGCCCCAACATATAGGGAATTTCTGCCTTTTTGCCCGAAAATGAGAAGAATGCATACCTTTTTGCCATGAAAAAGGGAAATTTCTTCATTTTTGCTCCAAAATAAGGGGAATTTCTGCTTTTTTGCCTCTAAATAAGTGGAATTTCTGTCTTTTTCCCCCAAAACAAAGGGAATTTCTGTCTTTTTTGCCCCAAAATAAAGAAAATTTCTGTAATTTTGCACCAAAATAAAAGAAATTTCTGCCTTTTTGCCCCCAAATAAGAAAATTTTTCCTTTTTTTCTGAAATAAGTGAAATTTCTGCAATTTTGCCCCAAAATAAGAGAAATTTCTGCCTTTTTGCCCCCAAATAAGGGAAATTTCAGCCTTTTTACCTCAAAATAAAGAAAATTTCTACATTTTTGCCCCAAAATATGGGAAATTTATGCCTTTTTGCCCCAAAATAAGAAAAATTTCTGCAATTTTGCACCAAAATAAAAGAAATTTCTGCCTTTTTGCCACAGAATAAGAAAAATTTCTCCAATTCTGTACCAAAATAAAAGAAATTTCTAAAATTTTGCTCCAAAATAAGGGAAATTTCTGATTTTTGCCCAGATATAAGGAGAATTTCTGTATTTTTGCCCCAAAATAAAGGGAATTTCTGCCTTTTTGCCCCAAAATTAGGGGAGTTTCTGCAATTTTGCTTCAAAATAATGGGAATTTCTGCCTCTTTTCCTGAAAATAAGGGGAACTTCTGCCAATTTGCCCCAAATAAAGGGAATTTCTGCATTTTTGCCCCAATATTAGGAGAATTTCTGCAATTTTGCTCCAAAATACAGGGAATTTCTGCCTTTTTGCCCGAAATTAAGGGGATTTTCTGCCTTTTTGCCCCCAAACAAGGGTAATTTCTGCAATTTTATCCAAAAATAAGGGGAATTTCTGCCTTTTTGCCCCCAAATAAGGGCAATTTCTGCCTTTATGCCATGAAATATGTGACATGTCTTCAATTTTACCCCAAAATAAGGTGAATTTCTGCCTTTTTGCCCCAAAATAATGGGAATTTCTGCATTTTGCCAAAAATAAGAAAGATTTTTGTTTTTTTCTCTGAAATAAGTGAAATTTCTGCAATTTTGCCTTAAAATAAAAGAAATATCTTCAATTTTTTCCCATAATAAAAAAATTTTCTGCAATTTTGCCCCAAAATAAAGGGAATTTCTGTTTTTTGTCCCCAAATAAAGGCAATTTCTGCAATTTTGCCATAAAATAAGGGGAATTTCTGCCTTTTGCCCCAAAATAAGAAAATTTCTCATTTTTATTCTGAAATAAGTGAAATTTCTGCAATTTTGCTCCAAAATACGGGGAATCTCTGCCTTTTTGTCCGAAAATAAAAAGAATGCATACCTTTTTGCCATAAAAAAGGGAAATCTCTTAATTTTTACTCCAAAATAAGTGGAATTCCTGCTTTTTTGCCTCTAAATAAGTGGAATTTCTGTCTTTTTATCCCAAAACAAAGGGAATTTCTGTCTTTTTTGCCCCAAAATAAGGAAAATTTCTGACTTATTACCCTGAAATAAGTGAAATTTCTGCAATTTTGCCCCAAAATAAGGGAAATTTATGCCTTTTTGCCCCCAAATAAGGGGAATTTCAGCCTTTTTACCTCAAAATAAGAGGAATTTCTGCCTTTTTGCCCCAAAATAAGGAAAATTTCTGCCTTTATTTCCATGAAAAAAGTGAAATTTCTGCAATTTCGCCTCAAAATAAGTGAAATTTCTGCAATTTTGCCCCAAAATAAGGGAAATTTCTGGAATTTTGCCCCAAAATAAGTGGGATTTCTGAGTTTTGCCCCAAAATAAGGAGAATTTCTGTCTTTTTGCCCCAACATATAGGGAATTTCTGCCTTTTTGCCCCACAATTAGGGGAATTTCTGCAATTTTGCTCCAAAATACGGGGAATTTCTGCTTTTTAGCCCGAAAATTAGAGGAATGTATACCTTTTTCCACAAAAAAAGGAAAATTTCTTCATTTTTGCTCCAAAATAATAAGAATTTCTGCTTTTTAGCCTCTAAATAAGTGGAATATCAGTCTTTTTCCTTTAAAACAAAGAGAATTTCTGTTTTTTTGCCCCAAAATAAGGAAAATTTCTGACTTATTATTCTGAAATAAGTGAAATTTCTGCAATTTTGCCTCAAAATAAGGGAAATTTCTGCCTTTTTGCCCCCAAATAAGGGGAATTTCAGCGTTTTTACCTCAAAATAAGGGAAATTTCTGCTTTTTTGCCCAAAAATATGGGAGATTTCTGCCTTTTTGCCCCAAAATAAGAAACATTTCTGCAATTTTGTACCAAAATAAAAGAAATTTCTGCCTTTTTGCCCCAAAATAAAAAAATTTCTGCTTTTGTTCTCTGAAATAAGTGAAATTTCTTCAATTTTGCCTCAAAATAAGGGAAATTTCTGCCTTTTTGCCCCCAAATAAGGGGAATTTCAGCCTTTTTACCTAAAAATAAGAGGAATTTCTGAATGTTTGCCCCAAAATATGGGAGATTTCTGCCTTTTTGCCCTAAAATAAGAAAAATTTCTGCAATTTTGTACCAAAATATTAGAAATTTCTGCCTTTTTGCACCAAAATAATAAAATTTCTGCTTTTTTTTCTGACATAAGTGAAATTTTTGCAATTTTGCCCCAAAATAAGTGAAATTTCTGCAATTTTGCCTCAAAATAAGGGAAATTTCTGGAATTTTGCGCCAAAATAAGTGGAATTTCTGAGTTTTGCCCCAAAATAATGAGAATTTCTGTTTTTTTGCCCCAACATATAGGGAATTTCTGCCTTTTTGCCCCACAATTAGGGGAATTTCTGCAATTTTGCTCCAAAATACGGGGAATTTCTGCCTTTTTGCCCGAAAATAAGAAGAATGCATAACTTTTTGCCATAAAAAAGGGAAATTTCTTCATTTTTGCTCCAAAATAAGAGAAATTTCTGCTTTTTTGCCTCTAAATAAGTGGAATTTCTGTCTTTTTCCCCCAAAACAAAGGGAATTTTTGTCCTTTTGGCCCCAAAGTAAGGAAAATTTCTGACTTATTACCCTGAAATAATTGAAATTTCTGCAATTTTGCCCCAAAATAAGAGAAATTTCTGCCTTTTTGCCCCGAAATAAGGAAAATTTCAGCATTTTTGCCCCAAAATATGGGAAATTTATGCCTTTTTGCCCCAAAATAAGAAAAATTTCTGCAATTTTGTACCAAAAAAAAAAGCAATTTCTGACTTTTTGCCCGAAAATAAGAAAATTTCTCCTTTATTTTCTGAAATAAGTGAAATTTCTGCAATTTTGCTCCAAAATAAGTGAAATTTCTTTTTTTGTGCCCCAAAATAAGGGGAATTTCAGCCTTTTTACCTCAAAATAAGGGGAATTTCTGCATTTTTGTTCCAAAATATGGGAAATTTCTTCCTTTTTGCCACAAAATAAGAAAAATTTCTGCAATTCTGTACCAAAATAAAAGAAATTTCTAAAATTTTGCCCCAAAATCAGGGATATTTTTGATTTTTGCCCCAAAATAAGGGGAATTTCTGCCTTTTTGCCCCAAAATAAAGAAAATTACTGCATGTTTTACCCCAAAATTAGGTAAATTTCTGCAATTTTGCTCTAAAATACGGGGATTTTCTGCCTTTTTCTCCGAAAATAAAGGAAATTTCTGCCATTTTGTTGCAAAATAAGTGAAATTTCTGCAGTTTTACCCCAAAATAAAGGGACGTTCTGCGTTTTTGCCCCAAAATTAGGGGAATTTCTGCAATTTTGCTCCAAATTACGGGGAATTTCTGCCTTTTTTCCCCATAATTAGGGGAATTTCTGCAATTTTGCTCGAAAATAAAAAGAATGTATACCTTTTTGCCATAAAAAAGGTTAATTTCTTCATTTTTTACCCCAAAATAAGGGGATTTTCCGCCTTTTTGACTCAAAATAAGTGCAATTTCTGACTTTTCCACAAAAATAAACGGAATTTCTGTATTTTTCCTTTAAAATAAGGGGAATTTCTAACTTTTTGCCCCAAAATAAGGGGAATTTCAGCCTTTTTACCTCAAAATAAGGGGAATTTCTGCATTTTTGTCGAAAAATATGGGAAATTTCTGCATTTTTGCCCAAATTAAGAAAAATTTCTGCAATTTTGTACCAAAATAAATGAAATTTCTGCCTTTTTGCCCCAAAATAAGAAAATTTGTGCTTTTTTTTCTTTGAAATAAGTGAAATTTCTGCAATTTTGCTCCAAAATAAGGGAAATTTCTGAAATTTTGCCCCAAAATAAGTGGAATTTCTGAGTTTTGCCCCAAAATAAGGAGAATTTCTTTCTTTTTGCCCCAACATATAGGGGATTTCTGCCTTTTTGCCCCACAATTAGGGGAATTTCTGCAATCTTGCTCCAAAATACAAAGAATTTCTGCCTTTTTGCCCGAAAATAAGAAGAATGCATACCTTTTTGCCATAAGAAATAGAAATTTCTTCATTTTTGCTTCAAAATAAGGGGAATATCTGCTTTTTTGCCTCTAAATAAGTGGAATTTCTGCCATTGTGCCCCAAAACAAAGGGAATTTCTGTCTTTTTTGCCTCAAAATAAGGAAAATTTCTGACTTATTACCCTGAAATAAGTGAAATTTCTGCAATTTTGCCCCAAAATAAGAGAAATTTCTGCCTTTTTGCCCCCAAATAAGGGGAATTTCAGCCTTTTTACCTCAAAATAAGAAGAATTTCTGCATTTTTGCCCCAAAATATGGGAAATTTCTGCATTTTTGCCACAAAATAAGAAAAATTTCTGCAATTCTGTACCAAAATAAAAGAAATTTCTAAAATTTTGCTCCAAAATTAGGGAAATTTCTGATTTTTGCCCCGATATAAGGAGGATTTCTGTATTTTTGCCCCAAAATAAAGGGAATTTCTGCCTTTTTGCCCCAAAATTAGGGGAGTTTCTGCAATTTTGCTTCAAAATACAGGGAATTTCTTCCTCTTTTCCCAAAAATAAGAAGAACTTCTGCCGATTTGCCCCAAATAAAGGAAATTTCTGCATTTTTGCCCCAATATTAGGGGAATTTCTGCAATTTTGCTCCAAAATACGGGGAATTTCTGCCTTTTTGCTCAAAATTAAGGGGATTTTTTGCCTTTTTGCCCCCAAACAAGGGAAATTTCTGCAATTTTATCCCAAAATAAGGGGAATTTCTGCCTTTTTGCCCCCAAATAAGGGGAATTTCTGCCTATTTGCCCTGAAATATGTGACATGTCTTCAATTTTACCCAAAAATAAGGTGAATTTCTGCCTTTTTGTCCCAAAATAATGGGAATTTCTGCATTTTGCCCTAAAATAAGAAAAATTTTTGCTATTTTTCTCTGAAATAAGTGAAATTTCTGCAATTTTGCATTAAAATAAAAGAAATATCTGCAATTTTTCCCCATAATAAAGGAATTTTCTGCAATTTTGCCCCAAAATAAAGGGAATTTCTGTTTTTTGTCCCCAAATATGGAAAATTTCTGCAATTTTGCCCTAAAATAAAGAGGAATTTCTGCCTTTTGCCCCAAAATAAGAAAATTTCTCCTTTTTTTTCTGAAATAAGTAAAATTTCTGCAATTTTGCTCCAAAATACGGGGAATTTCTGCCTTTTTTCCCGAAAATAAAAAGAATGCATACCTTTTTGCCATAAAAAAGGGAAATTTCTTAATTTTTGCTTCAAAATAATGGGAATTTTTGCTTTTTTGCCTCTATATAAGTGGAATTTCTGTCTTTTTCCCCCAAAACAAAGGTAATTTCTGTCTATTTTGCCCCAAAATAAGGAAAATTTCTGACTTATTACCCTGAAATAAGTAAAATTTCTGCAATTTAGCCCCAAAATAAGGAAAATTTCTGCCTTTTTGCCCCCAAATAAGGGGAATTTCAGCCTTTTTACCTCAAAATAAGGGGAATTTTTGCATTTTTGCCCCAAAATATGGAAAATTTATGAATTTTTGCCCCAAAATAAGAAAAATTTCTGCAATTTTGTACCAAAATAAAAGAAATTTCTGCATTTTGCCCCAAAATAAGAAAATTTCTCCTTTATTTTCTGAAATAAGTGAAATTTCTGCAATTTTGCCCCAAAATAAATGAAATTTCTTCCTTTTTTCCCCAAAATAAGGGGAATTTCAGCCTTTTTACCTCAAAATAAGGGCAATTTCTGCATTTCTGTTCCAAAATATGGGAATTTTCTGCCTTTTTGTCACCAAATAAGAAAAATTTCTGCAATTCTGTACCAAAATAAAAGAAATTTCTAAAATTTTGCCCCAAAATAAAGGAAATTTTTGATTTTTGTCCCGAAATAAGGAGAATTTCTGTATTTTTGCCCCAAAATAAAGGGAATTTCTGCCTTTTTGCCCCAATATTAGGGGAATTTCTGCAATTTTTCTCCAAAATACGGGGAATTTCTGCCTTTTTGCCCAAAATTAAGAAGATTTTCTGCCTTTTTGCCCCCAAACAAGGGGAATTTCTGCAATTTTATAGAAAATAAGGGGAATTTCAGCCTTTTTGCCCAAAAAAGGGGAATTTCTGCCTTTTTGCCCTGAAATATGTGAAATGTCTGCAATTTTACCCCAAAATAAGGTGAATTTCTGCTATTGTGCCCCAAAATAATGGGAATTTCTGCATTTTGCTCTAAAATAAGATAAATTTTTGCTTTTTATCTCTGAAATAAGTGAAATTTCTGCAATTTTGCCTTAAAATAAAAGAAATATCTTCAATTTTCCCCCATAATAAAGGTATTTTCTGCAATTTTGCCACAAAATAAAGGGAATTTCTGTTTTTTGTTTCAAAATAAGGGAAATTTCTGCAATTTTGCCCTAAAATAAGGGGAATTTCTGCCTTTTGCCCCAAAATAAGAAAATTTCTCCTTTTTTTCTGAAATAAGTGAAATTTCTGCAATTTTGCCCCAAAATAAGTATAATTTCTGAATTTTGCCCTAAAATAAGGAGAATTTCTGTCTTTTTGCCCCAACATATTGGGAATTTTTGCCTTTTTGCCCCAACATATAGGGAATTTCTGCATTTTTGCCCCACAATTAGGGGAATTTCTGCAATTTTGCTCCAAAATACGGGTAATTTTTGCAATTTTGCCCCAAAATAAGTGGAATTTCTGCAATTTTGCCCCAAAGTAAGGGAAATTTCTGGAATTTTGCCCCAAAATAAGTGGAATTTCTGAGTTTTGCCCCAAAATAAGGAGTATTTCTGTCTTTTTGCCCCAACATATTGGGAATTTTTGCCTTTTTGCCCCAACATATAGGGAATTTCTGCCTTTTTGCCCCACAAAAAGGGGAATTTCTGCAATTTTGCTCCAAAATACGGGGAATTTCTGCCTTTTTGCCCGAAAATAACAAGAATGCATAACTTTTTGCCATAAAATAGCGAAATTTCTTCATTTTTGCTTCAAAATAATGGGAATTTCTGCTTTTTTGCCTCTAAATAAGTGGAATTTCTGTCCTTTTCCCCCAAAACAAAGGGAATTTCTGTCTTTTTTGCTCCAAAATAAGGTAAATTTCTGACTTATTACCCTGAAATAAGTGAAATTTCTCCAATTTTGCCCCAAAATAAGGAAAATTTCTGCCTTTTGCCCCCAAATAAGGGAAATTTCAGCCTTTTTACCTCAAAATAAGGGGAATTTCTGCATTTTTGCCAAAAAATAAAAGAAATTTCTGTTTTTTTGCCCCAAAATAAGGAAAATTTCTGCCTTTTTTCCCTGACATAAGTGAAATTTCTGCAATTTTGCCCCAAAATAAGTGAAATTTCTGCAATTTTGCTACAAAATTAGGGAAATTTCTGGAATTTTGCCCCAAAATAAGTGGAATTTCTGAGTTTTGCCCCAAAATAAGGAGAATTTCTGTCTTTTTGCCCTAACATATAGGGAATTTCTGCTTTTTTGCCCCACAATTAGGAGAATTTCTGCAATTTTGCTCCATAATACAAGGAATTTCTGCTTTTTAGCCCAAAAATAAGTGGAATGTATACCTTTTGCCACAAAAAAGGGAAATTTCTTCATTTTTACTCCAAAATAAAAGGAATTTCTGCTTTTTTGCCTCTAAAAAAGTGGAATTTCTGTGTTTTTCCCCCAAAACAAAGGGAATTTCTGTCTTTTTTGCCCCAAAATAAGGAAAATTTCTGACTTATTACAATGAAATAAGTGAAATTTCTGCAATTTTGCCTCAAAATAAGGGAAATTTTTGCTTTTTTCCCCCAAATAAGAGAAATTTCAGCCTTTTTACCTCAAAATAAGAGGAATTTCAGCATTTTTCCCCTAAATATGGGAGATTTCTGCCTTTTGCCCCAAAATAAGAAAAATTTCTGCAATTTTGTACCAAAATAAAAGAAATTTCTGCCTTTTTGCACCAAAATAGGAAAATTTCTGAATTTTTTTCTGAAATAAGTGAAATTTCTGCAATTTTGCCCCAAAATAAGGGAAATTTCTGGAATTTTGCCCCAAAATAAGTGGAATTTCTGAGTTTTGCCCCAAAATAAGGAGAATTTCTGTCTTTTTGCCCCAACATATAGGGAATTTCTGCCTTTTTGCCCCACAATTAGGGGAATTTCTGCAATTTTGCTCCAAAATACGGGGAATTTCTGCCTTTTTGCCCGAAAATAAGAAGAATGCATACTTTTTTGCCATAAAAAAGGGAAATTTCTTCAGTTTTGCTCCAAAATAAGGGGAATTTCTGCTTTTTTGCCTCTAAATAAGTGGAATTTCTGTCTTTATCCCCAAAAAAAAGGGAATTTCTGTCTTTTTTGCCCCAAAATAAGGAAAATTTCTGACTTATTACCCTGAAATAACTGAAATTTTTGCAATTTTGCTCCAAAATAAGGGAAATTTCTGCCTTTTTCCCGCCAAATAAGGGGAATTTAAGCCTTGTTACCTCAAAATAAGAAGAATTTCTGCATTTTTGCCCCAAAATATGGGAGATTTCTGACTTTTTGTTCCAAAATAAGAACAATTTATGCAATTTTGTACCAAAATAAAAGAAACTTCTGCCTTTTTGCACCAAAATAAGAAAATTTCTGCTTTTTTTCTGAAATAAGTGAAATTTCTGCAATTTTGCTCCAAAATAAGTGAAATTTCTGCAATTTTGCCCCAAAATAAGGGAAATTTCTTCAGTTTTGCTCCAAAATAAGGGGAATTTCTGCTTTTTTGCCTCTAAATAAGTGGAATTTCTGTCTTTATCCCCCAAAACAAAGGGAATTTCTGTCTTTTTTGCCCCAAAATAAGGAAAATTTCTGACTTATTACTCTGAAATAAGTGAAATTTCTGCAATTTTGCTCCAAAATAAGGGAAATTTCTGCTTTTTGCCCCCAAATAAGGGGAATTTCAGCCTTTTTACCTCAAAATAAGAGGAATTTCTGCATTTTTGCCCCAAAATATGGGAGATTTCTGCTTTTTTGTTCCAGAATAAGAAAAATTTATGCAATTTTGTACCAAAATAAAAGAAATTTCTGCCTTTTTGCACCAAAATAAGAAAATTTCTGCTTTTTTTCTGAAATAAGTAAAATTTCTGCAATTTTGCCCCAAAATAAGTGAAATTTCTGCCTTTTTGCCCCAAAATAAGGGGAATTTCAGCCTTTTTACCTCAAAATAAGAAGAATTTCTGCATTTTTGTTCCAAAATATGAGAAATTTGTGCCTTTTTGCCACAAAATAAGAAAAATTTCTGCAATTCTGTACCAAAATAAAAGAAATTTCTAAAATTTTGCCCCAAAATAAAAGAAATTTCTCATTTTTGCCTCGAAAAAATGAGAATTTCTGTATTTTTGCTCCAAAATTAGGGGAGTTTCTGCAATTTTGTTCAAAATACAGGGAATTTCTGCCTCTTTTCCCGAAAATAAGGGGAACTTCTGCCGATTTGCCCCAAATAAAGGGAATTTCTGCATTTTTGCCCCAATATTAGGGGAATTTCTGCAATTTTGCTCCAAAATACGGGGAATTTCTGCTTTTTTGCCCGAAATTATGGGGATTTTCTGCATTTTGCCCCCAAACAAGGGACATTTCTGCAATTTTATCCCAAAATAAGGGGAATATCTGCCTTTTTGCCCCCAAATAAGGGGAATTTATGTCTTTTTGCCCCCAAAATAATGGGAATTTCTGCATTTTGCCCTAAAATAAGAAAAATTTTTGCTTTTTTTCTCCGAAATAAGTGAAATTTCTGCAATTTTGTCTCAAAATCAGGGAAATTTTTGCCTTTTTGCTTCCAAATAATGGGAATTTCAGCCTTTTTACCTCAAAATAAGAGGAATTTCTGCATTTTGCCCCAATATATGGGAGATTTCTGCACTTTTGCCCCACAATAAGAAAAATTTCTGCAATTTTGTACCAAAATAAAAGAAATTTCTGCCTTTTTGCACCAAAATAAATAAATTCTGCTTTTTTTCCGAAATAAGAGAAATATCTGCAATTTTGCCCCAAAATAAGTGAAATTTCTGCAATTTTGCCCCAAAATAAGGGAAATTTCTGGCATTTTGCCCCAAAATAAGTGCAATTTCTGAGTTTTGCCCCAAAATAAGGAGAATTTCTGTCTTTTTGCCCCAACATATAGGAAATTTCTGCCTTTTTGCCCCACAATTAGGGGAATTTCTGCAATTTTTCTCCAAAATACAGGGAATTTCTGCCTTTTTTTCCGAAAATAAGAAGAATGTATACCTTTTTGCCATAAAAAAGGGAAATTTTTTCATTTTTGCTCCAAAATAAGGGGAATTTCTGCCTTTTTGCCCTGAAATATGTGAAATGTCTGCAATTTCACCCCAAAATAAGGTGAATTTCTGCCATTGTGCCCCAAAATAATGGGAATTTCTGCTTTTTGCCCTAAAATAAGAAAAAGTTTTGCTTTTTTTCTCTGAAATAAGTGAAATTTCTGCAATTTATCCTTAAAATAAAAGAAATATCTGCAATTTTTCCCCATAATAAAGGTATTTTCTGTAATATTGCCCCAAAATAAAGAGAATTTCTGTTTTTTGTCACAAAATAAGGGAAATTTCTGCAATTTTGCCCTAAAATAAGGAGAATTTCTGCCTTTTGCCCCAAAATAAGAAAATTTCTCGTTTTTTTTCTGAAATAAGTGAAATTTCTGCAATTTTGCCCAAAAATAAGTGAAATTTCTGAATTTTGCCCCAAAATAAGGAGAATTTCTGTCTTTTTGCCACAACATATAGGGAATTTTTGCCTTTTTGCACACAATTAGGGAAATTTCTGCAATTTTGCTCCAAAATACGGTGAATTTCTGCCTTTTTGTCTGAAAATAAGAAGAATGCATACCTTTTTTCCATAAAAAAGGAAAATTTCTTCATTTTTGCTCCAAAATAAGAAGAATTTCTGCTTTTTTGCCTCTAAATAAGTTGAATTTCTCTCTTTTTCCCCCAAAGCAAAGGGAATTTCTGTCTTTTTTGCCCCAAAATAAGAAAAATTTCTGCCTTTTTTCCCTGAAATAAGTGATATTTCTGCAATTTTGCCCCAAAATAAGTAAAATTTCTGCAATTTTGCCCCAAAATAAGGGAAATATCTGGAATTTTTCCCCAAAATAAGTAGAATTTCTGAGTTTTGCCCCAAAATAAAAAGAATTTCTTTCCTTTTGCCCTAACATATAGAGAATTTCTGCATTTTTGCCCCACAATTAGGGGAATTTTTGCAATTTTGCTCCAAAATACGGGGAATTTCTGCTTTTTAGCCTGAAAATAAGGGGAATGTATACCTTTTGCCACAAAAAAGGGAAATTTCTTCATTTTTGCTCCAAAATAAGGGGAATTTCTGCTTTTTTGCCTCTAAATAAGTGGAATTTCTGTCTTTTTCCCCCAAAACAAATGGGATTTCTGTCTTTTTTGCCCCAAATAAGGAAAATTTCTTACTTATTACCCTGAAATAAGTGAAATTTCTGCAATTTTGCCCCAAAATAGGGGAAATTTCTGCTTTTTTGTTCCCAAATAAGGGGAATTTCAGCCTTTTTACCTCAAAATAAGGGGAATTTCTGCATTTTTACCACAAAATATTAGGAATTTCTGCATTTTTGCCCCAAAATAAGGAAAATTTCTGCCTTTTTACCATGAAATAAGTGAAATTTCTGCAATTTTGCCCCAAAATAAGTGAAATTTCTGCAATTTTGCCCCAAAATAAAGAAAATTTCTGGAATTTTGCCCCAAAATAAGTGGAATTTCTGAGTTTTGCCCCAAAATAAGGAGAATTTCTGTATTTTTGCCCCAACATATAGGGAATTTCTGTCTTTTTGCCCCACAATTAGAAGAATTTCTGCAATTTTGCTCCAAAATACGGGGAATTTCTGCCTTTTTGCCTGAAAATAAGAAGAATGCATACCTTTTTGCCATAAAAAAAAAGGAAATTTCTTCATTTTTGCTTCAAGATAAGGGGAATTTCTGCTTTTTTGCCTCTAAATAAGTGGAATTTCTGTCTTTTCCTTCAAAACAAAGAGAATTTCTGTTATTTTGGCCCCAAAATAAGTAAAATTTCTGACTTATTACGCTGAAATAAGTGAAATTTCTCCAATTTTGCCCCAAAATAAAGGAAATTTCTGCCTTTTTGCCATTAAATAAGGGAAATTTCAGCCTTTTTACCTCAAAAGAAGGGGAATTTCTGCATTTTTGCCACAAAATAAAAGAAATTTCTGTTTTTTTGCCCCAAAATAAGAAAAATTTCTGCCTTTTTTCCCTGAAATAAGTGAAATTTCTGCAATTTTGCCCCAAAATAAGTGAAATTTCTGCAATTTTGCCCCAAAATAAGGGAAATTTCTGGAATTTTGCCCCAAAATAAGTGGAATTTCTGAGTTTTGCCCCAAAATAAGGAGAATTTCTGTCTTTTTGCCCCAACATATAGGGAATTTCTGCCTTTTTGCCCCACAATTAGGGGAATTTCTGCAATTTTGCTCCAAAATACGGGGAATTTCTGATTTTTAGCCCAAAAATAAGTGGAATGTATACCTTTTGCCACAAAAAACGGAAATTTCTTCATTTTTACTCCAAAATAAAAGGAATTTCTGCTTTTTTGCCTCTAAAATAGTAGAATTTCTGTCTTTTTCCCCCAAAACAAAGGGAATTTCTGTCTTTTTTGCCCCATAATAAGGAAAATTTCTGACTTATTACAATGAAATAAGTGAAATTTCTGCAATTTTGCCTCAAAATAAGGGAAATTTCTGCCTTTTTGCCCCCAAATAATGGGAATTTCAGCCTTTTTACCTCAAAATAAGGGGAATTTCTGCATTTTTGCCCCAAAATATGGGAGATTTCTGCTTTTTGCCCCAAAATGAGAAAAATTTCTGCAATTTTGTACCAAAATCAAAGAAATTTCTGCCTTTTTGCACCAAAATAGGAAAATTTTTGAATTTTTTTTAAATAAGTGAAATTTCTGCAATTTTGCTTCAAAATAAGTGAAATTTCTGCAATTTTGCCCCAAAATAAGGGAAATTTCTGGAATTTTGCCCCAAAATAAGTGGAATTTCTGAGTTTTGCCCCAAAATAAGGAGAATTTCTGTCTTTTTACCCCAACATATAGGGAATTTCTGCCTTTTTGCCCCACAATTAGGGGAATTTCTGCAATTTTGCTCCAAAATACGGGGAATTTCTGCTTTTTAGCCCAAAAATAAGTGGAATGTACAACTTTTGCCACAAAAAAACGGAAATTTCTTCATTTTTACTCCAAAATAAAAGGAATTTCTGCTTTTTTGCCTCTAAAATAGTGGAATTTCTGTCTTTTTCCCCCAAAACAAAGGGAATTTCTGTCTTTTTTGCCCCAAAATAAGGAAAATTTCTGACTTATTACCCTGAAATAAGTGAAATTTCTGCAATTTTGCCCCATAATAAGTGGAATTTCTGAGTTTTGCCCCAAAATAAGGAGAATTTCTGTCTTTTTGCCTCAACATACAGGGAATTTCTGCCTTTTCGCCCCACAATTAGGGGAATTTCTGCAATTTTGCTCCAAAATACGGGGAATTTCTGCCTTTTTGCCCGAAAATATAAAGAATGCATACCTTTTTGCCATAAAAAAGGGAAATTTCTTCAGTTTTTGCTCCAAAATAAGGGGAATTTATGCTTTTTTGCCTCTAAATAAGTGGAATTTCTGTCTTTTCCCCCCAAAACAAAGGAAATTTCTGTCATTTGGCCCCAAAATAAGGAAAATTTCTGACTTATTACCCTGAAATAAGTGAAATTTCTGCAATTTTGCCCCAAAATAAGGGAAATTTCTGCCTTTTTGCCCCCAATGAAGGGGAATTTCAGCTTTTTTACCTCAAAATAAGGGGAATTTCTGCCTTTTTCCCACAAAATATTAGGAATTTCTGCCTTTTTGCACCAAAATAAGGAAAATTTCTGCTTTTTTTCTCTGAAATAAGTGAAATTTCTGCAATTTTGCCCCAAAATAAGTGAAATTTCTGCAATTTTGCTTCTAAATAAGGGAAATTTTTGGAATTTTGCCCCAAAATAAGTGGAATTTCTGAGTTTTGCCCCAAAATAAGGAGAATTTCTCTCTTTTTGTCCTAAAAAATATAGGGAATTTCTGCATTTTTGCCCCACATTTAGGGGAATTTCTGCAATTTTGCTCCAAAATACGGGGAATTTCTGCCTTTTTGCACGAATATATAAAGAATGCATACCTTTTTGCCATAAAAAAGGGAAATTTCTTCATTTTTGCTCCAAAATAAGGGGAATTTCTTCAATTTTGCTCCAAAATACGGGGAATTTCTTCTTTTTAGCCTGATAATAAGGGGAATGTATACCTTTTGCCACAAAAAAGATAAATTTCTTCATTTTTGCTTCAAAATAAGAAGAATTTCTGCTTTTTTGCCTCTAAATAAGTGGAATTTCTGTCTTTTTCCCCCAAACCAAGGAAATTTCTGTTTTTTGCCCCAAAATAAGGAAAATTTCTGACTTATTACCCTGAAATAAGTGAAATTTCTGCAATTTTGCCTCAAAATAAGAGAAATTTCTGCCTTTTTGCCCCCAAATAAGGGGAATTTCAGCCTTTTTACCTCAAAATAAGAGGAATTTATGCATTTTTGCCCCAAAATATAAGAGATTTATGCCTTATTGCCCCCAAATAAGAAAAATTTCTGCAATTTTGTACCAAAATAAAAGAAATTTCTGCCTTTTGCATCAAAATAAGAAAATTTCTGCTTTTTTTTCTGAAATAAGTGAAATTTCTGCAATTTTGCCCCAAAATAAGTGAAATTTCTGCAATTTTGCCCCAAAATAAGTGATATTTCTGGAATTTTGCCCCAAAATAAGTGGAATTTCTGAGTTTTGCCCCAAAATAAAGAGAATTTCTGTCTTTTTGCCCCAACATATAGGGAATTTCTGCCTTTTTGCCCCACAATTAGGGGAATTTATGCAATTTTGCTCCAAAATACGGGGAATTTCTGCTTTTTAGCCTGAAAATAAGGGGAATGTATACCTTTTGCAACAAAAAATGGAAATTTCTTCATTTTTGCACCAAAATAAGGGAAATTTCTGCTTTTTTGCTTCTAAATAAGTGGAATTTCTGTCTTTTTTTCCCAAAACAAAGGGAATTTCTGTCTTTTTTGCCCGAAATAAGGAAAATTTCTGACTTATTACCCTGAAATAAGTGAAATTTCTGCAATTTTGCCCCAGAATAAGGAAAATTTCTGCTTTTCGCCCCCAAATAAGGGGAATTTCTGCCTTTTTACCTCAAAATAAGGGGAATTTTTGCATTTTTACCACAAAATATTTGGAATCTCTGCATTTTTGCCCAAAAATAAGGAAAATTTCTGCCTTTTTACTATGAAATAAGTGAAATTTCTGCAATTTTGCCCCAAGATAAGTGAAATTTCTGCAATTTTGCTACAAAATTAGGGAAATTTCTGGAATTTTGCCCCAAAATAAGTGGAATTTCTGAGTTTTGCCCCAAAATAAGGAGAATTTCTGTCTTTTTGCCCTAACATATAGGGAATTTCTGACTTTTTGCCCCACAATTAGGGGAATTTCTGCAATTTTGCTCCAAAATACGGGTAATTTCTGCTTTCTAGCCCAAATATAAGTGGAATGTATACCTTTTGCCACAAAAAAGGGAAATTTCTTCATTTTTACTCCAAAATAAAAGGAATTTCTGCTTTTTTGCCTCTAAAAAAGTGGAATTTCTGTCTTTTTCCCCCAAAACAAAGGGAATTTTTGTCTTTTTTGCCCCAAAATAAGGAAAATTTCTGACTTATTACACTGAAATAAGTGAAATTTCTGCAATTTTGCCTCAAAATAAGGGAAATTTATGCCTTTTTGCCCCCAAATAAGGGAAATTTCGCCTTTTTTCCTCAAAATAAAAGGAATTTCTGCATTTTTGCCCCAATATATAGTGATTTCTGCCTTTTTGCCCCAAAAAAAGAAAAATTTCTGCAATTTTGTATCAAAATAAAAAAAATTTCTGCCTTTTTGCACCAAAATAGGAAAATTTCTGAATTTTTTTCTTAAATAAGTTAAATTTCTGCAATTTTGCCCCAAAATAAGTGAAATTTCTGCAATTTTGCCCCCAAATAAGGGAAATTTCTGGAATTTTGCACCAAAATAAGTGGAATTTCTGAGTTTTGCCCCAAAATAAGGAGAATTTCTGTCTTTTTGCCCCAAAATATAGGGAATTTCTCCCTTCTTGCCCCACCATTAGGGGAATTTCTGCAATTTTGCTTCAAAATAGGGGGAATTTCTGCCTTTTTGCCCGAAAATAAGAAGAATGCATACCTTTTTGCCATAAAAAAGGGAAATTTCTTCAGTTTTGCTCCAAAATAAGGGGAATTTCTGCTTTTGTGCCTCTAAATAAGTGGAATTTCTGTCTTTTTCCCCCAAAACAAAGAGAATTTCTGTCTTTTTTGCCCCAAAGTAAAAACAATTTCTGACTTATTACCCTGAAATAAGTGAAATTTCTGCAATTTTGCCCCAAAATAAGGGAAATTTCTGCCTTTTTGCCCCCAAATAAGGGGAATTTCAGCCTTTTTACCTCAAAATAAGAGAAATTTCTGCATTTTTGCCCCAAAATATGGGAGATTTCTGCCTTTTCGCCCCCAAATAAGAAAAATTTCTGCAATTTTGTACCAAAATAAAAGAAATTTCTGCCTTTTTGCACCAAAATAAATAAATTCTGCTTTTTTTTCTGAAATAAGTGAAATTTCTGCAATTTTGCCCCAAAATAAGTGAAATTTCTGCAATTTTGCCCTAAAATAAGGGAAATTTCTGGAATTTTGCCCCAAAATAAGTGGAATTTCTGAGTTTTGCCCCGAAATAAGGAGAATTTCTGTCTTTTTGCCCCAACATATAGGGAATTTCTGCCTTTTTGCCCCACAATTAGGGGAATTTCTGCAATTTTGCTCCAAAATACGGGGAATTTCTGCCTTTTTGCCCGAAAATAAGAAGAATGCATAGCTTTTTGCCATAAAAAAGGGAAATTTCTTAATTTTTGCTCCAAAATAAGGGGAATTTCTGCAATTTTGATCCAAAATACGGGGAATTTCTGCTTTTTAGCCCGAAAATAAGCGGAATGTATACCTTTTGCCACAAAAAAAGATAAATTTCTTCATTTTTGCTCCAATAAAGAAAAATTTCTGCTTTTTTGCCTCTAAATAAGTGGAATTTCTGTCTTTTTCCCCCAAAACAAAGGGAATTTCTGTTTTTTGCCCCAAAGTAAGATGAATTTCTGACTTATTACCCTGAAATAAGTGAAATTTCTGCAATTTTGCCTCAAAATAAGGGAAATTTCTGTCTTTTTGCCCCCAAATAAGGGAAATTTCAGCCTTTTTACCTCAAAATAAGAGGAATTTATGCATTTTTGCCCCAAAATATAGGGGATTTCTGCTTTTTGCCCCCAAATAAGAAAAATTTCTGCAATTTTGTACCAAAATAAAAGAAATTTCTGCCTTTTTGCACCAAAATAAGAAAATTTCTGCTTTTTTTCTGAAATAATTGAAATTTCTGCAATTTTGCCAAAATAAGTGAAATTTCTGCAATTTTGCCCCAAAATAAGTGAAATTTCTGGAATTTTGTCCCAAAATAAGTGGAATTTCTGAGTTTTGCCCCAAAATAAAAAGAATTTCTGTCTTTTTGCCCCACAATTAGGGGAATTTCTGCAATTTTGCTCCAAAATACGGGGAATTTCTGCTTTTTAGCCTGAAAATAAGAAGAATGCATACCTTTTGTCACAAAAAAAAAAAAATTCTTCATTTTTGCTCCAAAATAAGGGGAATTTTTGCTTTTTTGCTTCTAAATAAGTGGAATTTCTGACTTTTTCCCCCAAAACAAAAGGAATTTCTGTCTTTTTTGCCCCAAATAAGGAAAATTTCTGACTTATTACCCTGAAATAAGTGAAATTTCTTCAATTTTCCCCCCAAATAAGGGAAATTTCTGCTTTTTGCCCCCAAATAAGGGAAATTTCTGCCTTTTTATCACAAAATAAGGGGAATTTTTCCATTTTTGCCACAAAATATTTGGAATTTCTTCATTTTTGCCCCAAAATGAGGAAAATTTTTGCCTTTTTACCATGAAATAAGTGAAATTTCTGCAATTTTGCCCCAAAATAAGTGAAATTTCGGCAATTTTGCCACAAAAAAAGGGAAATTTCTGGAATTTTGCCCCAAAATAAGGGGAATTTCTGAGTTTTGCCCCAAAATAAGGAGAATTTCTGTCTTTTTGCCCTAACATATAGGGAATTTCTGCATTTTGCCCCACAATTAGGGGAATTTCTGCAATTTTGCTCCAAAATACGGGGAATTTCAGTCTTTTAGCCCAAAAATAAGTGGAATGTATACATTTTGCCACAAAAAAGGGAAATTTCTTCATTTTTACTCCGAAATAAAAGGAATTTCTGCTTTTTTGCCTCTAAAAAAGTGGAATTTCTGTCTTTTTCCCCCAAAACAAAGGGAATTTCTGTGTTTTTTGCCCCCAAAAAAGGAAAATTTCTGACTTATTACTCTGAAATAAGTGAAATTTCTGCAATTTTGCCTCAAAATAAAGGAAATTTCTGCCTTTTTGCCCCCAAATAAGGGAAATTTCAGCCTTTTTACCTCAAAATAAGAGGAATTTCTGCTTTTTTGCCCCAAAATATGGGGATTTCTGCCTTTTTGCCCCAAAATAAGAAAAATTTCTGCAATTTTGTACCAAAATAAAAGAAATTTCTGCCTTTTTGCACCAAAATAGGAAAATTTCTGAATTTTTTTCTGAAATAAGTTAAATTTCTGCAATTTTGCCCCAAAATAAGTGAAATTTCTGCAATTTTTCCCCAAAATAAGGGAAATTTCTGCTTTTTTGCTTCTAAATAAGTGGAATTTCTGTCTTTTTTTCTCAAAACAAAGGGAATTTCTGTCTTTTTTGCCCGAAATAAGGAAAATTTCTGACTTATTACCCTGAAATAAGTGAAATTTCTGCAATTTTGCCCCAGAATAAGGAAAATTTCTGCTTTTCGCCCCCAAATAAGGGGAATTTCTGCCTTTTTACCTCAAAATAAGGGGAATTTTTGCATTTTTACCACAAAATATTTGGAATCTCTGCATTTTTGCCCAAAAATAAGGAAAATTTCTGCCTTTTTACTATGAAATAAGTGAAATTTCTGCAATTTTGCCCCAAGATAAGTGAAATTTCTGCAATTTTGCTACAAAATTAGGGAAATTTCTGGAATTTTGCCCCAAAATAAGTGGAATTTCTGAGTTTTGCCCCAAAATAAGGAGAATTTCTGTCTTTTTGCCCTAACATATAGGGAATTTCTGACTTTTTGCCCCACAATTAGGGGAATTTCTGCAATTTTGCTCCAAAATACGGGTAATTTCTGCTTTCTAGCCCAAATATAAGTGGAATGTATACCTTTTGCCACAAAAAAAGGGAAATTTCTTCATTTTTACTCCAAAATAAAAGGAATTTCTGCTTTTTTGCCTCTAAAAAAGTGGAATTTCTGTCTTTTTCCCCCAAAACAAAGGGAATTTTTGTCTTTTTTGCCCCAAAATAAGGAAAATTTCTGACTTATTACACTGAAATAAGTGAAATTTCTGCAATTTTGCCTCAAAATAAGGGAAATTTCTGCCTTTTTGCCCCCAAATAAGGGAAATTTCGCCTTTTTTCCTCAAAATAAGAGGAATTTCTGCATTTTTGCCCCAATATATAGTGATTTCTGCCTTTTTGCCCCCAAAAAAGAAAAATTTCTGCAATTTTGTATCAAAATAAAAAAAATTTCTGCCTTTTTGCACCAAAATAGGAAAATTTCTGAATTTTTTTCTTAAATAAGTTAAATTTCTGCAATTTTGCCCCAAAATAAGTGAAATTTCTGCAATTTTGCCCCCAAATAAGGGAAATTTCTGGAATTTTGCACCAAAATAAGTGGAATTTCTGAGTTTTGCCCCAAAATAAGGAGAATTTCTGTCTTTTTGCCCCAAAATATAGGGAATTTCTCCCTTCTTGCCCCACCATTAGGGGAATTTCTGCAATTTTGCTTCAAAATACGGGGAATTTCTGCCTTTTTGCCCGAAAGTAAGAAGAATGCATATTTTTCTGCCATATAAAAGGGAAATTTCTTCAGTTTTGCTCCAAAATAAGGGGAATTTCTGCTTTTGTGCCTCTAAATAAGTGGAATTTCTGTCTTTTTCCCCCAAAACAAAGAGAATTTCTGTCTTTTTTGCCCCAAAGTAAAAACAATTTCTGACTTATTACCCTGAAATAAGTGAAATTTCTGCAATTTTGCCCCAAAATAAGGGAAATTTCTGCCTTTTTGCCCCCAAATAAGGGGAATTTCAGCCTTTTTACCTCAAAATAAGAGAAATTTCTGCATTTTTGCCGCAAAATATGGGAGATTTCTGCCTTTTCGCCCCAAAATAAGAAAAATTTCTGCAATTTTGTACCAAAATAAAAGAAATTTCTGCCTTTTTGCACCAAAATAAATAAATTCTGCTTTTTTTCTGAAATAAGTGAAATTTCTGCAATTTTGCCCCAAAATAAGTGAAATTTCTGCAATTTTGCCCTAAAATAAGGGAAATTTCTGGAATTTTGCCCCAAAATAAGTGGAATTTCTGAGTTTTGCCCCGAAATAAGGAGAATTTCTGTCTTTTTGCCCCAACATATAGGGAATTTCTGCCTTTTTGCCCCACAATTAGGGGAATTTCTGCAATTTTGCTCCAAAATACGGGGAATTTCTGCCTTTTTGCCCGAAAATAAGAAGAATGCATAGCTTTTTGCCATAAAAAAGGGAAATTTCTTTATTTTTGCTCCAAAATAAGGGGAATTTCTGCAATTTTGATCCAAAATACGGGGAATTTCTGCTTTTTAGCCCGAAAATAAGCGGAATGTATACCTTTTGCCACAAAAAAAGATAAATTTCTTCATTTTTGCTCCAATAAAGAAGAATTTCTGCTTTTTTGCCTCTAAATAAGTGGAATTTCTGTCTTTTTCCCCCAAAACAAAGGGAATTTCTGTTTTTTGCCCCAAAGTAAGATGAATTTCTGACTTATTACCCTGAAATAAGTGAAATTTCTGCAATTTTGCCTCAAAATAAGGGAAATTTCTGTCTTTTTGCCCCCAAATAAGGGAAATTTCAGCCTTTTTACCTCAAAATAAGAGGAATTTATGCATTTTTGCCCCAAAATATAGGGGATTTCTGCTTTTTGCCCCCAAATAAGAAAAATTTCTGCAATTTTGTACCAAAATAAAAGAAAATTCTGCCTTTTTGCACCAAAATAAGAAAATTTCTGCTTTTTTCTGAAATAATTGAAATTTCTGCAATTTTGCCAAAATAAGTGAAATTTCTGCAATTTTGCCCCAAAATAAGTGAAATTTCTGGAATTTTGTCCCAAAATAAGTGGAATTTCTTAGTTTTGCCCCAAAATAAAAAGAATTTCTGTCTTTTTGCCCCACAATTAGGGGAATTTCTGCAATTTTGCTCCAAAATACGGGGAATTTCTGCTTTTTAGCCTGAAAATAAGAAGAATGCATACCTTTTGCCACAAAAAAAAAAAAAAATTCTTCATTTTTGCTCCAAAATAAGGGGAATTTTTGCTTTTTTGCTTCTAAATAAGTGGAATTTCTGACTTTTTCCCCCAAAACAAAAGGAATTTCTGTCTTTTTTGCCCCAAATAAGGAAAATTTCTGACTTATTACCCTGAAATAAGTGAAATTTCTTCAATTTTCCCCCCAAATAAGGGAAATTTCTGCTTTTTGCCCCCAAATAAGGGAAATTTCTGCCTTTTTATCACAAAATAAGGGGAATTTTTGCATTTTTTCCACAAAATATTTGGAATTTCTTCATTTTTGCCCCAAAATGAGGAAAATTTTTGCCTTTTTACCATGAAATAAGTGAAATTTCTGCAATTTTGCCCCAAAATAAGTGAAATTTCGGCAATTTTGCCACAAAAAAAGGGAAATTTCTGGAATTTTGCCCCAAAATAAGGGGAATTTCTGAGTTTTGCCCCAAAATAAGGAGAATTTCTGTCTTTTTGCCCTAACATATAGGGAATTTCTGCATTTTGCCCCTCAATTAGGGGAATTTCTGCAATTTTGCTCCAAAATACGGGGAATTTCAGCTTTTTAGCCCAAAAATAAGTGGAATGTATACATTTTGCCCCAAAAAAGGGAAATTTCTTCATTTTTACTCCAAAATAAAAGGAATTTCTGCTTTTTTGCTTCTAAAAAAGTGGAATTTCTGTCTTTTTCCCCCAAAACAAAGGGAATTTCTGTGTTTTTTGCCCCAAAAAAAGGAAAATTTCTGACTTATTACTCTGAAATAAGTGAAATTTCTGCAATTTTGCCTCAAAATAAAGAAAATTTCTGCCTTTTTGCACCCAAATAAGGGAAATTTCAGCCTTTTTACCTCAAAATAAGAGGAATTTCTGCTTTTTTGCCCCAAAATATGGGGATTTCTGCCTTTTTGCCCCAAAATAAGAAAAATTTCTGCAATTTTGTACCAAAATAAAAGAAATTTCTGCCTTTTTGCACCAAAATAGGAAAATTTCTGAATTTTTTTCTGAAATAAGTTAAATTTCTGCAATTTTGCCCCAAAATAAGTGAAATTTCTGCAATTTTGCCCCAAAATAAGGGAAATTTCTGGAATTTTGCACCAAAATAAGTGGAATTTCTGAGTTTTGCCCCAAAATAAGGAGAATTTCTGTCTTTTTGCCCTAACATATAGGGAATTTCTGCATTTTGCCCCACAATTAGGGGAATTTCTGCAATTTTGCTCCAAAATACGGGGAATTTCAGTCTTTTAGCCCAAAAATAAGTGGAATGTATACATTTTGCCACAAAAAAGGGAAATTTCTTCATTTTTACTCCAAAATAAAAGGAATTTCTGCTTTTTTGCCTCTAAAAAAGTGGAATTTCTGTCTTTTTCCCCCAAAACAAAGGGAATTTCTGTGTTTTTTGCCCCAAAAAAAGGAAAATTTCTGACTTATTACTCTGAAATAAGTGAAATTTCTGCAATTTTGCCTCAAAATAAAGGAAATTTCTGCCTTTTTGCCCCCAAATAAGGGAAATTTCAGCCTTTTTACCTCAAAATAAGAGGAATTTCTGCTTTTTTGCCCCAAAATGTGGGGATTTCTGCCTTTTTGCCCCAAAATAAGAAAAATTTCTGCAATTTTGTACCAAAATAAAAGAAATTTCTGCCTTTTTGCACCAAAATAGGAAAATTTCTGAATTTTTTTCTGAAATAAGTTAAATTTCTGCAATTTTGCCCCAAAATAAGTGAAATTTCTGCAATTTTTCCCCAAAATAAGGGAAATTTCTGCTTTTTTGCTTCTAAATAAGTGGAATTTCTGTCTTTTTTTCTCAAAACAAAGGGAATTTCTGTCTTTTTTGCCCGAAATAAGGAAAATTTCTGACTTATTACCCTGAAATAAGTGAAATTTCTGCAATTTTGCCCCAGAATAAGGAAAATTTCTGCTTTTCGCCCCCAAATAAGGGGAATTTCTGCCTTTTTACCTCAAAATAAGGGGAATTTTTGCATTTTTACCACAAAATATTTGGAATCTCTGCATTTTTGCCCAAAAATAAGGAAAATTTCTGCCTTTTTACTATGAAATAAGTGAAATTTCTGCAATTTTGCCCCAAGATAAGTGAAATTTCTGCAATTTTGCTACAAAATTAGGGAAATTTCTGGAATTTTGCCCCAAAATAAGTGGAATTTCTGAGTTTTGCCCCAAAATAAGGAGAATTTCTGTCTTTTTGCCCTAACATATAGGGAATTTCTGACTTTTTGCCCCACAATTAGGGGAATTTCTGCAATTTTGCTCCAAAATACGGGTAATTTCTGCTTTCTAGCCCAAATATAAGTGGAATGTATACCTTTTGCCACAAAAAAAGGGAAATTTCTTCATTTTTACTCCAAAATAAAAGGAATTTCTGCTTTTTTGCCTCTAAAAAAGTGGAATTTCTGTCTTTTTCCCCCAAAACAAAGGGAATTTTTGTCTTTTTTGCCCCAAAATAAGGAAAATTTCTGACTTATTACACTGAAATAAGTGAAATTTCTGCAATTTTGCCTCAAAATAAGGGAAATTTCTGCCTTTTTGCCCCCAAATAAGGGAAATTTCGCCTTTTTTCCTCAAAATAAGAGGAATTTCTGCATTTTTGCCCCAATATATAGTGATTTCTGCCTTTTTGCCCCCAAAAAAGAAAAATTTCTGCAATTTTGTATCAAAATAAAAAAAATTTCTGCCTTTTTGCACCAAAATAGGAAAATTTCTGAATTTTTTTCTTAAATAAGTTAAATTTCTGCAATTTTGCCCCAAAATAAGTGAAATTTCTGCAATTTTGCCCCCAAATAAGGGAAATTTCTGGAATTTTGCACCAAAATAAGTGGAATTTCTGAGTTTTGCCCCAAAATAAGGAGAATTTCTGTCTTTTTGCCCCAAAATATAGGGAATTTCTCCCTTCTTGCCCCACCATTAGGGGAATTTCTGCAATTTTGCTTCAAAATACGGGGAATTTCTGCCTTTTTGCCCGAAAGTAAGAAGAATGCATATTTTTCTGCCATATAAAAGGGAAATTTCTTCAGTTTTGCTCCAAAATAAGGGGAATTTCTGCTTTTGTGCCTCTAAATAAGTGGAATTTCTGTCTTTTTCCCCCAAAACAAAGAGAATTTCTGTCTTTTTTGCCCCAAAGTAAAAACAATTTCTGACTTATTACCCTGAAATAAGTGAAATTTCTGCAATTTTGCCCCAAAATAAGGGAAATTTCTGCCTTTTTGCCCCCAAATAAGGGGAATTTCAGCCTTTTTACCTCAAAATAAGAGAAATTTCTGCATTTTTGCCGCAAAATATGGGAGATTTCTGCCTTTTCGCCCCAAAATAAGAAAAATTTCTGCAATTTTGTACCAAAATAAAAGAAATTTCTGCCTTTTTGCACCAAAATAAATAAATTCTGCTTTTTTTCTGAAATAAGTGAAATTTCTGCAATTTTGCCCCAAAATAAGTGAAATTTCTGCAATTTTGCCCTAAAATAAGGGAAATTTCTGGAATTTTGCCCCAAAATAAGTGGAATTTCTGAGTTTTGCCCCGAAATAAGGAGAATTTCTGTCTTTTTGCCCCAACATATAGGGAATTTCTGCCTTTTTGCCCCACAATTAGGGGAATTTCTGCAATTTTGCTCCAAAATACGGGGAATTTCTGCCTTTTTGCCCGAAAATAAGAAGAATGCATAGCTTTTTGCCATAAAAAAGGGAAATTTCTTTATTTTTGCTCCAAAATAAGGGGAATTTCTGCAATTTTGATCCAAAATACGGGGAATTTCTGCTTTTTAGCCCGAAAATAAGCGGAATGTATACCTTTTGCCACAAAAAAAGATAAATTTCTTCATTTTTGCTCCAATAAAGAAGAATTTCTGCTTTTTTGCCTCTAAATAAGTGGAATTTCTGTCTTTTTCCCCCAAAACAAAGGGAATTTCTGTTTTTTGCCCCAAAGTAAGATGAATTTCTGACTTATTACCCTGAAATAAGTGAAATTTCTGCAATTTTGCCTCAAAATAAGGGAAATTTCTGTCTTTTTGCCCCCAAATAAGGGAAATTTCAGCCTTTTTACCTCAAAATAAGAGGAATTTATGCATTTTTGCCCCAAAATATAGGGGATTTCTGCTTTTTGCCCCCAAATAAGAAAAATTTCTGCAATTTTGTACCAAAATAAAAGAAAATTCTGCCTTTTTGCACCAAAATAAGAAAATTTCTGCTTTTTTCTGAAATAATTGAAATTTCTGCAATTTTGCCAAAATAAGTGAAATTTCTGCAATTTTGCCCCAAAATAAGTGAAATTTCTGGAATTTTGTCCCAAAATAAGTGGAATTTCTTAGTTTTGCCCCAAAATAAAAAGAATTTCTGTCTTTTTGCCCCACAATTAGGGGAATTTCTGCAATTTTGCTCCAAAATACGGGGAATTTCTGCTTTTTAGCCTGAAAATAAGAAGAATGCATACCTTTTGCCACAAAAAAAAAAAAAAATTCTTCATTTTTGCTCCAAAATAAGGGGAATTTTTGCTTTTTTGCTTCTAAATAAGTGGAATTTCTGACTTTTTCCCCCAAAACAAAAGGAATTTCTGTCTTTTTTGCCCCAAATAAGGAAAATTTCTGACTTATTACCCTGAAATAAGTGAAATTTCTTCAATTTTCCCCCCAAATAAGGGAAATTTCTGCTTTTTGCCCCCAAATAAGGGAAATTTCTGCCTTTTTATCACAAAATAAGGGGAATTTTTGCATTTTTTCCACAAAATATTTGGAATTTCTTCATTTTTGCCCCAAAATGAGGAAAATTTTTGCCTTTTTACCATGAAATAAGTGAAATTTCTGCAATTTTGCCCCAAAATAAGTGAAATTTCGGCAATTTTGCCACAAAAAAAGGGAAATTTCTGGAATTTTGCCCCAAAATAAGGGGAATTTCTGAGTTTTGCCCCAAAATAAGGAGAATTTCTGTCTTTTTGCCCTAACATATAGGGAATTTCTGCATTTTGCCCCTCAATTAGGGGAATTTCTGCAATTTTGCTCCAAAATACGGGGAATTTCAGCTTTTTAGCCCAAAAATAAGTGGAATGTATACATTTTGCCCCAAAAAAGGGAAATTTCTTCATTTTTACTCCAAAATAAAAGGAATTTCTGCTTTTTTGCTTCTAAAAAAGTGGAATTTCTGTCTTTTTCCCCCAAAACAAAGGGAATTTCTGTGTTTTTTGCCCCAAAAAAAGGAAAATTTCTGACTTATTACTCTGAAATAAGTGAAATTTCTGCAATTTTGCCTCAAAATAAAGAAAATTTCTGCCTTTTTGCACCCAAATAAGGGAAATTTCAGCCTTTTTACCTCAAAATAAGAGGAATTTCTGCTTTTTTGCCCCAAAATATGGGGATTTCTGCCTTTTTGCCCCAAAATAAGAAAAATTTCTGCAATTTTGTACCAAAATAAAAGAAATTTCTGCCTTTTTGCACCAAAATAGGAAAATTTCTGAATTTTTTTCTGAAATAAGTTAAATTTCTGCAATTTTGCCCCAAAATAAGTGAAATTTCTGCAATTTTGCCCCAAAATAAGGGAAATTTCTGGAATTTTGCACCAAAATAAGTGGAATTTCTGAGTTTTGCCCCAAAATAAGGAGAATTTCTGTCTTTTTGCCCTAACATATAGGGAATTTCTGCATTTTGCCCCACAATTAGGGGAATTTCTGCAATTTTGCTCCAAAATACGGGGAATTTCAGTCTTTTAGCCCAAAAATAAGTGGAATGTATACATTTTGCCACAAAAAAGGGAAATTTCTTCATTTTTACTCCAAAATAAAAGGAATTTCTGCTTTTTTGCCTCTAAAAAAGTGGAATTTCTGTCTTTTTCCCCCAAAACAAAGGGAATTTCTGTGTTTTTTGCCCCAAAAAAAGGAAAATTTCTGACTTATTACTCTGAAATAAGTGAAATTTCTGCAATTTTGCCTCAAAATAAAGGAAATTTCTGCCTTTTTGCCCCCAAATAAGGGAAATTTCAGCCTTTTTACCTCAAAATAAGAGGAATTTCTGCTTTTTTGCCCCAAAATGTGGGGATTTCTGCCTTTTTGCCCCAAAATAAGAAAAATTTCTGCAATTTTGTACCAAAATAAAAGAAATTTCTGCCTTTTTGCACCAAAATAGGAAAATTTCTGAATTTTTTTCTGAAATAAGTTAAATTTCTGCAATTTTGCCCCAAAATAAGTGAAATTTCTGCAATTTTTCCCCAAAATAAGGGAAATTTCAGCTTTTTTGCTTCTAAATAAGTGGAATTTCTGTCTTTTTTTCTCAAAACAAAGGGAATTTCTGTCTTTTTTGCCCGAAATAAGGAAAATTTCTGACTTATTACCCTGAAATAAGTGAAATTTCTGCAATTTTGCCCCAGAATAAGGAAAATTTCTTCTTTTCGCCCCCAAATAAGGGGAATTTCTGCCTTTTTACCTCAAAATAAGGGGAATTTTTGCATTTTTACCACAAAATATTTGGAATCTCTGCATTTTTGCCCAAAAATAAGGAAAATTTCTGCCTTTTTACTATGAAATAAGTGAAATTTCTGCAATTTTGCCCCAAGATAAGTGAAATTTCTGCAATTTTGCTACAAAATTAGGGAAATTTCTGGAATTTTGCCCCAAAATAAGTGGAATTTCTGAGTTTTGCCCCAAAATAAGGAGAATTTCTGTCTTTTTGCCCTAACATATTGGGAATTTCTGCCTTTTTGCCCCACAATTAGGGGAATTTCTGCAATTTTGCTCCAAAATACGGGTAATTTCTGCTTTCTAGCCCAAATATAAGTGGAATGTATACCTTTTGCCACAAAAAAGGGAAATTTCTTCATTTTTACTCCAAAATAAAAGGAATTTCTGCTTTTTTGCCTCTAAAAAAGTGGAATTTCTGTCTTTTTCCCCCAAAACAAAGGGAATTTTTGTCTTTTTTGCCCCAAAATAAGGAAAATTTCTGACTTATTACACTGAAATAAGTGAAATTTCTGCAATTTTGCCTCAAAATAAGGGAAATTTCTGCCTTTTTGCCCCCAAATAAGGGAAATTTCGCCTTTTTTCCTCAAAATAAGAGGAATTTCTGCATTTTTGCCCCAATATATAGTGATTTCTGCCTTTTTGCCCCAAAAAAAGAAAAATTTCTGCAATTTTGTATCAAAATAAAAAAAATTTCTGCCTTTTTGCACCAAAATAGGAAAATTTCTGAATTTTTTTCTTAAATAAGTTAAATTTCTGCAATTTTGCCCCAAAATAAGTGAAATTTCTGCAATTTTGCCCCCAAATAAGGGAAATTTCTGGAATTTTGCACCAAAATAAGTGGAATTTCTGAGTTTTGCCCCAAAATAAGGAGAATTTCTGTCTTTTTGCCCCAAAATATAGGGAATTTCTCCCTTCTTGCCCCACCATTAGGGGAATTTCTGCAATTTTGCTTCAAAATAGGGGGAATTTCTGCCTTTTTGCCCGAAAATAAGAAGAATGCATACCTTTTTGCCATAAAAAAGGGAAATTTCTTCAGTTTTGCTCCAAAATAAGGGGAATTTCTGCTTTTGTGCCTCTAAATAAGTGGAATTTCTGTCTTTTTCCCCCAAAACAAAGAGAATTTCTGTCTTTTTTGCCCCAAAGTAAAAACAATTTCTGACTTATTACCCTGAAATAAGTGAAATTTCTGCAATTTTGCCCCAAAATAAGGTAAATTTCTGCCTTTTTGCCCCCAAATAAGGGGAATTTCAGCCTTTTTACCTCAAAATAAGAGAAATTTCTGCATTTTTGCCCCAAAATATGGGAGATTTCTGCCTTTTCGCCCCAAAATAAGAAAAATTTCTGCAATTTTGTACCAAAATAAAAGAAATTTCTGCCTTTTTGCACCAAAATAAATAAATTCTGCTTTTTTTCTGAAATAAGTGAAATTTCTGCAATTTTGCCCCAAAATAAGTGAAATTTCTGCAATTTTGCCCTAAAATAAGGGAAATTTCTGGAATTTTGCCCCAAAATAAGTGGAATTTCTGAGTTTTGCCCCGAAATAAGGAGAATTTCTGTCTTTTTGCCCCAACATATAGGGAATTTCTGCCTTTTTGCCCCACAATTAGGGGAATTTCTGCAATTTTGCTCCAAAATACGGGGAATTTCTGCCTTTTTGCCCGAAAATAAGAAGAATGCATAGCTTTTTGCCATAAAAAAGGGAAATTTCTTTATTTTTGCTCCAAAATAAGGGGAATTTCTGCAATTTTGATCCAAAATACGGGGAATTTCTGCTTTTTAGCCCGAAAATAAGCGGAATGTATACCTTTTGCCACAAAAAAAGATAAATTTCTTCATTTTTGCTCCAATAAAGAAGAATTTCTGCTTTTTTGCCTCTAAATAAGTGGAATTTCTGTCTTTTTCCCCCAAAACAAAGGGAATTTCTGTTTTTTGCCCCAAAGTAAGAAAAATTTCTGACTTATTACCCTGAAATAAGTGAAATTTCTGCAATTTTGCCTCAAAATAAGGGAAATTTCTGTCTTTTTGCCCCCAAATAAGGGAAAAATCAGGCTTTTTACCTCAAAATAAGAGGAATTTATGCATTTTTGCCCCAAAATATAGGGGATTTCTGCTTTTTGCCCCCAAATAAGAAAAATTTCTGCAATTTTGTACCAAAATAAAAGAAATTTCTGCCTTTTTGCACCAAAATAAGAAAATTTCTGCTTTTTTTCTGAAATAATTGAAATTTCTGCAATTTTGCCAAAATAAGTGAAATTTCTGCAATTTTGCCCCAAAATAAGTGAAATTTCTGGAATTTTGTCCCAAAATAAGTGGAATTTCTGAGTTTTGCCCCAAAATAAAAAGAATTTCTGTCTTTTTGCCCCACAATTAGGGGAATTTCTGCAATTTTGCTCCAAAATACGGGGAATTTCTGCTTTTTAGCCTGAAAATAAGAAGAATGCATACCTTTTGCCACAAAAAAAAAAAAAAATTCTTCATTTTTGCTCCAAAATAAGGGGAATTTTTGCTTTTTTGCTTCTAAATAAGTGGAATTTCTGACTTTTTCCCCCAAAACAAAAGGAATTTCTGTCTTTTTTGCCCCAAATAAGGAAAATTTCTGACTTATTACCCTGAAATAAGTGAAATTTCTTCAATTTTTCCCAAAATAAGGGAAATTTCTGCTTTTTGCCCCCAAATAAGGGAAATTTCTGCCTTTATATCACAAAATAAGGGGAATTTTTGCATTTTTTCCACAAAATATTTGGAATTTCTTCATTTTTGCCCCAAAATGAGGAAAATTTTTGCCTTTTTACCATGAAATAAGTGAAATTTCTGCAACTTTGCCCCAAAATAAGTGAAATTTCGGCAATTTTGCCACAAAATAAGGGAAATTTCTGGAATTTTGCCCCAAAATAAGGGGAATTTCTGAGTTTTGCCCCAAAATAAGGAGAATTTCTGTCTTTTTGCCCTAACATATAGGGAATTTCTGCATTTTGCCCCACAATTAGGGGAATTTCTGCAATTTTGCTCCAAAATACGGGGAATTTCAGCTTTTTAGCCCAAAAATAAGTGGAATGTATACATTTTGCCCCAAAAAAGGGAAATTTCTTCATTTTTACTCCAAAATAAAAGGAATTTCTGCTTTTTTGCCTCTAAAAAAGTGGAATTTCTGTCTTTTTCCCCTAAAACAAAGGGAATTTCTGTGTTTTTTGCCCCAAAAAAAGGAAAATTTCTGACTTATTACTCTGAAATAAGTGAAATTTCTGCAATTTTGCCTCAAAATAAAGAAAATTTCTGCCTTTTTGCCCCCAAATAAGGGAAATTTCAGCCTTTTTACCTCAAAATAAGAGGAATTTCTGCTTTTTTGCCCCAAAATATGGGGATTTCTGCCTTTTTGCCCCAAAATAAGAAAAATTTCTGCAATTTTGTACCAAAATAAGTGAAATTTCTGCAATTTTGCCCTAAAATAAGGGAAATTTTGGGAATTTTGCCCCAAAATAAGTGGAATTTCTGAGTTTTGCCCCGAAATAAGGAGAATTTCTGTCTTTTTGCCCCAACATATAGGGAATTTCTGCCTTTTTGCCCCACAATTAGGGGAATTTCTGCAATTTTGCTCCAAAATACGGGGAATTTCTGCCTTTTTGCCCGAAAATAAGAAGAATGCATAGCTTTTTGCCATAAAAAAGGGAAATTTCTTTATTTTTGCTCCAAAATAAGGGGAATTTCTGCAATTTTGATCCAAAATATGGGGAATTTCTGCTTTTTAGCCCGAAAATAAGCGGAATGTATACCTTTTGCCACAAAAAAAGATAAATTTCTTCATTTTTGCTCCAATAAAGAAGAATTTCTGCTTTTTTGCCTCTAAATAAGTGGAATTTCTGTCTTTTTCCCCCAAAACAAAGGGAATTTCTGTTTTTTGCCCCAAAGTAAGATGAATTTCTGACTTATTACCCTGAAATAAGTGAAATTTCTGCATTTTTGCCTCAAAATAAGGGAAATTTCTGTCTTTTTGCCCCCAAATAAGGGAAATTTCAGGCTTTTTACCTCAAAATAAGAGGAATTTATGCATTTTTGCCCCAAAATATAGGGGATTTCTGCTTTTTGCCCCCAAATAAGAAAAATTTCTGCAATTTTGTACCAAAATAAAAGAAATTTCTGCCTTTTTGCACCAAAATAAGAAAATTTCTGCTTTTTTTCTGAAATAATTGAAATTTCTGCAATTTTGCCAAAATAAGTGAAATTTCTGCAATTTTGCCCCAAAATAAGTGAAATTTCTGGAATTTTGTCCCAAAATAAGTGGAATTTCTGAGTTTTGCCCCAAAATAAAAAAAATTTCTGTCTTTTTGCCCCACAATTAGGGGAATTTCTGCAATTTTGCTCCAAAATACGGGGAATTTCTGCTTTTTAGCCTGAAAATAATAAGAATGCATACCTTTTGCCACAAAAAAAAAAAATTCTTCATTTTTGCTCCAAAATAAGGGGAATTTTTGCTTTTTTGCTTCTAAATAAGTGGAGTTTCTGACTTTTTCCCCCAAAACAAAAGGAATTTCTGTCTTTTTTGCCCCAAATAAGGAAAATTTCTGACTTATTACCCTGAAATAAGTGAAATTTCTTCAATTTTTCCCCAAATAAGGGAAATTTCTGCTTTTTGCCCCCAAATAAGGGAAATTTCTGCCTTTTTATCACAAAATAAGTGGAATTTTTGCATTTTTTCCACAAAATATTTGGAATTTCTTCATTTTTGCCCCAAAATGAGGAAAATTTTTGCCTTTTTACCATGAAATAAGTGAAATTTCTGCAATTTTGCCCCAAAATAAGTGAAATTTCGGCAATTTTGCCACAAAATAAGGGAAATTTCTGGAATTTTGCCCCAAAATAAGGGGAATTTCTGAGTTTTGCCCCAAAATAAGGAGAATTTCTGTCTTTTTGCCCTAACATATAGGGAATTTCTGCATTTTGCCACACAATTAGGGGAATTTCTGCAATTTTGCTCCAAAATACGGGGAATTTCAGCTTTTTAGCCCAAAAATAAGTGGAATGTATACATTTTGCCCCAAAAAAGGGAAATTTCTTCATTTTTACTCCAAAATAAAAGGAATTTCTGCTTTTTTGCCTCTAAAAAAGTGGAATTTCTGTCTTTTTCCCCTAAAACAAAGGGAATTTCTGTGTTTTTTGCCCCAAAAAAAGGAAAATTTCTGACTTATTACTCTGAAATAAGTGAAATTTCTGCAATTTTGCCTCAAAATAAAGAAAATTTCTGCCTTTTTGCCCCCAAATAAGGGAAATTTCAGCCTTTTTACCTCAAAATAAGAGGAATTTCTGCTTTTTTACCCCAAAATATGGGGATTTCTGCCTTTTTGCCCCAAAATAAGAAAAATTTCTGCAATTTTGTACCAAAATAAAAGAAATTTCTGCCTTTTTGCACCAAAATAGGAAAATTTCTGAATTTTTTTCTGAAATAAGTTAAATTTCTGCAATTTTGCCCCAAAATAAGTGAAATTTCTGCAATTTTGCCCCAAAATAAGGGAAATTTCTGGAATTTTGCACCAAAATAAGTGGAATTTCTGAGTTTTGCCCCAAAATAAGGAGAATTTCTGTCTTTTTGCCCCAACATATAGGGAATTTCTCCCTTTTTGCCCCACAATTAGGGGAATTTCTGCAATGTTGCTCCAAAATAGGGGAATTTCTGCCTTTTTGCCCGAAAATAAGAATAATGCATACCTTTTTGCCATAAAAAAGGGAAATTTCTTCAGTTTTGCTCCAAAATAAGGGGAATTTCTGCTTTTTTGTCTCTAAATAAGTGGAATTTCTGTCTTTATCCCCAAAAACAAAGGGAATTTCTGTCTTTTTTGCCCCAAAATAAGGAAAATTTCTGACTTATTACCCTGAAATAAGTGAAATTTCTGCAATTTTGCTCGAAAATAAGGGAAATTTCTGCCTTTTTCCCCCCAAATAAGGGGAATTTAAGCCTTGTTACCTCAAAATAAGAGGAATTGCTGCATTTTTGCCCCAAAATATAGGAGATTTCTGCCTTTTTCTTCCAAAATAAGAATAATTTATGCAATTTTGTACCAAAATAAAAGAAATTTCTGCCTTTTTGCACCAAAATAAGAAAATTTCTGCTTTTTTTTTGAAATAAGTGAAATTTCTGCAATTTTGCTCCAAAATAAGTGAAATTTCTGCAATTTTGCCCCAAAATAAGGGAAATTTCTGGAATTTTGCCCCAAAATAAGGTTAATTTCTGAGTTTTGCCCCAAAATAAGGAGAATTTCTGTCTTTTTGCCCTAACATATAGGGAATTTCTGCATTTTGCCCCACAATTAGGGGAATTTCTGCAATTTTGCTCCAAAATACGAGGAATTTCAGCTTTTTAGCCCAAAAATAAGTGGAATGTATACATTTTGCCCCAAAAAAGGGAAATTTCTTCATTTTTACTCCAAAATAAAAGGAATTTCTGCTTTTTTGCCTCTAAAAAAGTGGAATTTCTGTCTTTTTCCCCCAAAACAAAGGGAATTTCTGTGTTTTTTGCCCCAAAAAAGGAAAATTTCTGACTTATTACTCTGAAATAAGTGAAATTTCTGCAATTTTGCCTCAAAATAAAGAAAATTTCTGCCTTTTTGCCCCCAAATAAGGGAAATTTCAGCCTTTTTACCTCAAAATAAGAGGAATTTCTGCTTTTTTGCCCCAAAATATGGGGATTTCTGCCTTTTTGCCCCAAAATAAGAAAAATTTCTGCAATTTTGTACCAAAATAAAAGAAATTTCTGCCTTTTTGCACCAAAATAGGAAAATTTCTGAATTTTTTTTTTGAAATAAGTTAAATTTCTGCAATTTTGCCCCAAAATAAGTGAAATTTCTGCAATTTTGCCCCAAAATAAGGGAAATTTCTGGAATTTTGCACCAAAATAAGTGGAATTTCTGAGTTTTGCCCCAAAATAAGGAGAATTTCTGTCTTTTTGCCCCAACATATAGGGAATTTCTCCCTTTTTGCCCCACAATTAGGGGAATTTCTGCAATGTTGCTCCAAAATAGGGGAATTTCTGCCTTTTTGCCCGAAAATAAGAATAATGCATACCTTTTTGCCATAAAAAAGGGAAATTTCTTCAGTTTTGCTCCAAAATAAGGGGAATTTCTGCTTTTTTCTCTCTAAATAAGTGGAATTTCTGTCTTTATCCCCAAAAACAAAGGGAATTTCTGTCTTTTTTGCCCCAAAATAAGGAAAATTTCTGACTTATTACCCTGAAATAAGTGAAATTTCTGCAATTTTGCTCGAAAATAAGGGAAATTTCTACCTTTTTCCCCCCAAATAAGGGGAATTTAAGCCTTGTTACCTCAAAACAAGAGGAATTGCTGCATTTTTGCCCCAAAATATGGGAGATTTCTGCCTTTTTCTTCCAAAATAAGAATAATTTATGCAATTTTGTACCAAAATAAAAGAAATTTCTGCCTTTTTGCACCAAAATAAGAAAATTTCTGCTTTTTTTCTGAAATAAGTGAAATTTCTGCAATTTTGCTCCAAAATAAGTGAAATTTCTGCAATTTTGCCCCAAAATAAGGGAAATTTCTGGAATTTTGCCCTAAAATAAGTGGAATTTCTGAGTTTTGCCCCAAAATAAGGAGAATTTCTGTCTTTTTGCCACAACATATAGGGAATTTCTCCCTTTTTGCCCCACAATTAGGGGAATTTCTGCAATTTTGCTCCAAAATAGGGGAATTTCTGCCTTTTTGCCCGAAAATAAGAAGAATGCATACCTTTTTGCCATAAAAAAAGAAAATTTCTTCAGTTTTGCCCCAAAATAAGGGAAATTTCTGCAATTTTGCCCCAATGTAAAGGAAATTTCTGCAATTTTGCCCCAAAATAAGGGGAATTTCTGACTGTTTGCTCCCGAAAAAGGAGATTTTCTGTCTTTTTGCCCCATAATAAGGAGAATTTCTGCCTTTTTGCCCAAAAATTATGAGAATTTCTGCAATTTTGCTTCAAAATACAGGGAATTTCTGTTTTTTAGCCCCAAAATAAAGGGAATTTCTCTATTTTACCTCAAATTGAGAATAATTTCTGCCTTTTGCCTCAAAATAAGGGGAATTTTCTGCCTTTTTGTTTCAAAATAAGATAAATTTCTTCAATTTTGTACCATAATAAAAGAAATTTCTGCTCTTTGCCCCAAAATAAAAGGAATTTCTGACTTTTTGCCCTGAAATAAATGAAATTTCTGCAATTTTGCCCGAAAATAAGAGAAATTTGTGCCTCTTTGCCCCAAAATAAGAAGAAGTTTTGCCTTTTGCCCCAAAATATGGGGAATTTCAGCATTTTACCTCAAAATAAGAATTTCAGCCTTTTTGCCCCAAAATAAGGAAAATTTCTGCAATTTTGCCCCAAAATAAGGGGAATTTCTTCCTTTTTGCCCCAAAATAAAGGATATTTCAGCCTTTTTACCTTAAAATAAGTGAAATTTCTGCAATTTTGCCCCAAATAAGGGAAATTTCTGCAATTTTGCCTCAAAATAAGGTAAATTCCTGCAATTTTGCCCCAAAATAAGTGGAATTTCTGAGTTTTGTCCCAAAATAAGAATTTCTGTCTTTTTGCCCCAACATATAGGCAATTTCTGCCTTTTTGCCAAACAATTAGGGGAATTTCTTCATTTTTGCTTCAAAATAAGGGGAATTTCTGCCTTTTTGCCTCTAAAGAAGTGGAATTTCTGTATTTTCCTTCCAAAACAAAGGGAATTTCTGTGTTTTTTGCCCCAAAATAAGGAAAATTTCTGACTTATTACCCTGAAATAAGTGAAATGTTTGCAATTTTGCCCCAAAATAAGGGAAATTTCTGCCTTTTTGCCCCCAAATAAGGGGAATTTCAGCCTTTTTACCTCAAAATAAGGGGAATTTCTGCATTTTTGCCACAAAATATTAGGAATTTCTGCCTTTTTGCCCCAAAATAAGAAAAATTTCTGCCATTTTTACCTGAAATAAGTGAAATTTCTGCAATTTTGCCCCAAAATAAGTAAAATTTCTGCAATTTTGCCCCAAAATAAGGGAAATTTCTGGAATTTTGCCCCAAAATAAGTGGAATTTCTGAGTTTTGCCCCAAAATAAGGAGAATTTCTGTCTTTTTGCCCCAACATATAGGGAATTTCTGCCTTTTTGCCCCACAATTAGGGGATTTTCTGCAATTGTGCTCCAAAAAACGGGATATTTCTGCTTTTTTGCCCGAAAATAAGGGGAATATATACCTTTTGCCACAAAAAAGGGAAATTTCTTCATTTTTGCCCCAAAATAAGAGGATTTTCTGCCTTCTTACCTCAAAATAAGTGAAATTTCTGCCTTTTTACCCAAAAATAAACGGAATTTCTGACTTTTAGCCCCAAAATAAAAGGAATTTTTGAATTTTGCCCTGAAATAAGTGAAATTTCTGCAATTTTGCCCCAAAATAAGGGAAATTTCTGCCTTTTTGCCCCCAAATAAGGGGAATTTCAGCCTTTTTACCTCAAAATAAAGGGAATTTCTGCATTTTTGCCACAAAATATTAGGAATTTCTGCCTTTTTGCCCCAAATAAGAAAAATTTCTGCCTTTTTTTTATCTGAAATAAGTGAAATTTCTGCAATTTTGCCCCAAAATAAGTGAAATTTCTGCAAATTTGCCCCAAAATAAGGGAAATTTCTGGAATTTTGCCCCAAAATAAGTGGAATTTCTGAGTTTTGCCCCAAAATAAGGAGAATTTCTGTCTTTTTGCCCCAACATATAGGGAATTTCTGCCTTTTTGCCACACAATTAGGGGATTTTCTGCAATTGTGCTCCAAAATCGGGATATTTCTGCTTTTTTGCCCGAAAATAAGGAGAATATATACCTTTTGCCAAAAAAAAGGGAAATTTCTTCATTTTTGCCCCAAAATAAGAGGAATTTCTGCCTTCTTACCTCACAATAAGTGAAATTTCTGCCTTTTTACCCAAAAATAAACAAAATTTCTCTTTTTGCCCAAAAATAAAAGGAATTTTTGAATTTTGCCCTGAAATAAGTGAAATTTCTGCAATTTTGCCCCAAAATAAGGGAAATTTTTGCCTTTTTGCCACAAAATAAAGGGAATTTCTGTCTTTTTGCCCCAAAATAAGGGATATTTCAGCATTTTACCTCATGATAAGGGGAATCTCTTCCTTTTTGCCCCAAAATATGGGGAATTTCTTCATTTTTGCCCCAAAATAAAGAAAATTTCTGCAATTTTGTACCAAAATAAAAGAAATTTCTGCCTTTTTGCCCCAAAATAAGAGAAATTTCTGTGCTTTTTCCCTGAAATAAGTGAAATTTCTGCAATTTTGCCCCAAAATAAGGGAAATTTCTGCAATTTTGCCCCAAAATAAAGGAAATTTCTGCAATTTTGCCCCAAAATAATAGGAATTTCTGCCTTTTTGCCGAAAAAAAAGGGGAATTTCATCATTTTACCTCCAAATAAGGGGAATTTCTGCCTTTTTGCTACAAAATATGGGGAATATCTGCCCTATTGCCCTTAAATAAGGAAAATTTCTGCTTTTCTGCCCCAATTAACGGGAATTTCTGCCTTTTTGCCACAAAGTAAAGGGAATTTCTGCCTTTTTACCCCAAAATAACGGGAATTTCAGCCTTTTTACCTCAAAATAAGGGGAATTTCTGCCTTTTTCCCCAAAATATGGGTAATTTTTGCCTTTTTGTTCCAAAATAAGGAAAATTTCTACAATTTTGTATCAAAATAAAAGAAATTTCTGCTTTTTGCCCCAAAATAAAAGGAATTTCTGACTTTTTGCCCTGAAATAAATGAAATTCCTGCAATTATGCCCGAAAATAAGGGAAATTTGTGTATTTTTGCCTCCAAATGAGGGGAATTTCTGCCTTTTTGCCCCAAAATATGGGGAATTTCAGGATTTTACCTCATAATAAAGGAAATTTTAGGCTTTTTGCACCAAAATATGGGAAATTTCTACCTTTTTGCCATAAAATAAGAAAAATTTCTGCAAGTCTGTAACAATATAAAAGAAATTTCTAAAATTTTGACCCGAAATAAGGGAAATTTCTGATTTTTGCCCCAAAATAATGAGAATTTCTCTATTTTTGCCCCAAAATAAAGGGAATTTCTGCCTTTTTGCCCCAAAATTAGGGGAGTTTCTGCAATTTTGCTCCAAAATAAGAGGAATTTCTGCCATTTTACCCGAAATTAAGTGGATTTTCTGCCTTTTTGCCCCTAAAGAAAAAAAATTTCTGCAACTTTATTCCAAAATAAGGGGAATTTCTGCCTTTCTGCCTTAAAATAAGGGGAATTTCTGTCTTTTTGCCCTGAAATATGTGAAATTTCTGCAATTTTACCCCAAAATAAGGTGAATTTCTGCCTTTTTGCCCCAAAATAATGGGAATTTCTGCCTTTTTGCCCCAAAATAAGAAAAATTTTGCTTTTTTTCTCTGAAATAAGTGAAATTTCTGCAATTTTGCCCTAAAATAAGGGAAATTTCTGCAATTTTTCCCCATAATAAGGGAAATTTCTGCAATTTTGCCCCAAAATAAGGGGAATTTCTGTTTTTTGCCCCCAAATAAGGAAAATTTCTGCAATTTTGCCCTAAAATAAGAATTTCTGCCTTTTTGCCCTAAAATAAGGAGAATTTCTGCCTTTTTGCCCAAAAATAAAGAAAATTACTGTTTTTTTTACCTTAAAATTAGGTGAATTTCTGCAATTTATTCTCCAAAATACGGGAATTTTCTGCCTATTTGCCGAAAATAAGGGGAATTTCTGACATTTTGCCGCGAAATAAGTGAAATTTCTGCAATTTTGCCCCAAAATAAGAGAAATTTCTTCAATTTTTCCCTAAAATAAGGGGATTATCTGCTTTTTTTGCCGAAAATAAGGGGAATTTCTGACATTTTGCCGCAAAAAAGTGAAATTTCTGCAGTTTTACCCCAAAATAAGGGGAATTTCTGCCTTTTTGCCCAAAAATTAGGGGAATTTCTGCAATGTTGCTCCAAAATACGGGGAATTTGTGCCATTTTGCCCAAAAATAAAGGGAATGTATACCTTTTTGCCATAAAAAAATCAAATTTCTTCATTTTTGCCCCAAAATAAGGGGATTTTCCACCTTTTTGACTCAAAATAAGTGCAATTTCTGCCTTTTCCCCAAAATAAACGAAATTTCTGTCTTTTTGCCCCAAAATAAGGGGAATTACAGCCTTTTTACCTCAAAATAAGGGGAATTTAGGCCTTTTTGCCCCAAAATATGAGGAATTTTTGACTTTTTGCCCCAAAATAAGAAAAATTTCTGCAATTTTGTACCAAAATAAAAAAAATTTCTGCCTTTTTGCCCCCCAAAAAAAATTTTCGCCTTTTTTCCCTGAAATAAGTGAAATTTCTGCAATTTTGCCCCAAAATATGGAAATTTCTGCAATTTTGCCCCAATGTAAAGGAAATTTCTGCAATTTTGCCCCAAAATAAGGAAAATTTATGACTGTTTGCTCCCAAAAAAGGAGATTTTCTGTCTTTTTGCCCCAAAATAAGGAGAATTTTTGCCTTTTGCCCGAAAATTATGAGAATTTCTGCAATTTTGCTTCAAAATACGGGGAATTTCTGCTTTCTAGCCCCAAAATAAAGGGAATTTCTGCATTTTACCACAAAATAAGAATAGTTTCTGCCTTTTGCCTCAAAATAAGGGGAATTTTCTGCCTTTTTGTTTCAAAATAAGAAAAATTTCTTCAATTTTGTACCATAATAAAAGAAATTTCTGCTCTTTGCCCCAAAATAAAAAGAATTTCTGAATTTTTGCCCTGAAATAAATGAAATTTCTGCAATTTTGCCCGAAAATAAGGGAAATTTGTGCCTTTTTGCCCCAAAATAAGAAGAATTTTTGCCTTTTGCCCCAAAATATGGGGAATTTCAGCATTTTACCTCAAAATAAGAAGAATTTCAGCCTTTTTGCCCCAAAATAAGAAAAATTTCTGCAATTTTGCCCCAAAATAAGGGGAATTTCTTCCTTTTTGCCCCAAAATAAAGGATATTTCAGTCTTTTTACCTGAAAATAAGTGAAATTTCTGCAATTTTGCCCCAAATAAGGAAAATTTCTGCAATTTTGCCCCAAAATAAGGTAAATTCCTGCAATTTTGCCCCAAAATAAGTGGAATTTTTGAGTTTTGCCCCAAAATAAGGAGAATTTCTGTCTTTTTGCCCCAACATATAGGGAATTTCTGCCTTTTTGCCCCACAATTAGGGGAATTTCTGTCTTTTTTGCCCCAAAATAAGGAAAATTTCTGACTTATTACCCTGAAATAAGTGAAATGTCTGCAATTTTGCCCCAAAATAAGAAAAATTTCTGCCTTTTTGCACCCAAATAAGGGGAATTTCAGCCTTTTTACCTCAAAATAAGGGGAATTTCTGCATTTTTGCCACAAAATATTAGGAATTTCTGCCTTTTTGCCCCAAAATAAGAAAAATTTCTGCCATTTTTACCTGAAATAAGGGAAATTTCTGCAATTTTGCCCCAAAATAAGTGAAATTTCTGCAATTTTGCCCCAAAATAAGGGAAATTTCTGGAATTTTGCCCCAAAATAAGTGGAAATTCTGAGTTTTGTCCCAAAATAAGGAGAATTTTTGTCTTTTTGCCCCAACATATAGGGAATTTCTGCCTTTTTGCCCCACAATTTGGGGATTTTCTGCAATTGTGCTCCAAAATACGGGGAATTTCTGCCTTTTTGCCCAAAAATAAGGGGAATGTATACCTTTTGCCACAAAAAAGGGAAATTTCTTCATTTTTGCCGCAAAATAAGAGGCATTTCTGCCTTCTTACCTCAAAATAACTGAAATTTCTGCCTTTTTACCCAAAAATAAACGGAATTTCTCTCTTTTTGTTCCAAAATAAAAGGAATTTTTGAATATTTCCCAGAAATAGGTGAAATTTCTGCAATTTTGCCCCAAAATAAGGGAAATTTCTGCCTTTTTGCCACAAAAGAAAGGGAATTTCTGTCTTTTTGCCTCAAAATAAGGGTTACTCTGCCTTTTTGCCCAAAAATATGGGGAATTTCTTCATTTTCCCCAAAATAAAGAAAATTTCTGCAATTTTGTACCAAAATAAAAGAAATTTCTGCCTTTTTCCCCAAAATAAGAGAAATTTCTGTGCTTTTTCTCTGAAATAAGTGAAATTTCTGCAATTTTGCCCCAAAATAAGGGGAATTTCTCACTTCTTGTACTGAAATAAGGAGAAGTTCTGTCTTTTTGTTCCAAAATAATGTGAATTTGTGCATTTTCCCTCAAAATTAGGGGAATATGTGCAATTTTGCTTCAAAATACGGGGAAATCTGCCTTATTGCACAAAAATAAAAGGAATTTCTGCATTTCTGCACCAATATAAGGGGAATTTCGGAAATTTAGCTTTAAAATACGGGGAATTTCTGCGTTATTGTCCGAAATAAAGTGGAATTTCTGCCTTTTTGCCCTGAAATATTTGAAATTTCTGCAATTTTACCCCAAAATAAGGGGAATTTCTGTTTTTGGCCCCAAAATTAGGGGAATTTCTGCTTTTTGCCCCAAAATAAGGCAAATTTCTGACTTTTTGCCCTGAAATAATTGAAATTTCTGCAATTTTGCCCCAAAATAATAGGAATTTCTGCCTTTTTGCCGAAAATAAGGGGAATTTCATCATTTTACCTCTAAATAAGGGGAATTTCTGCATTTTTGCCACAAAATATAGGGAATTTCTGCCCTATTGCCCTTAAATAAGGAAAATTTCTGCTTTTCTGCCCCAATTAATGGGAATTTCTGCCTTTTTCCCACAAAGTAAAGAGAATTTCTGCCTTTTTGCCCCAAAATAACGGGAATTTCAGCCTTTTTACCTCAAAATAAGAAGAATTTCTGCCTTTTTCCCCAAAATATGGGTAATTTTTGCCTTTTTGTTCCAAAATAAGGAAAATTTCTACAATTTTGTATCAAAATAAAAGAAATTTCTGCTTTTTGCCCCAAAATAAAAGGAATTTCTGACTTTTTGCCCTGAAATAAATGAAATTCCTGCAATTATGCCTGAAAATAAGGGAAATTTGTGCCTTTTTGCCCCCAAATGAGGGGAATTTCTGCCTTTTTGCCCCAAAATATGGGGAATTTCAGGATTTTACCTCAACATAAGGGGAATTTCAGCCTTTTTGCACCAAAATATGGGGAATTTCTGACTCTTTGCCCCAAAATAATAAA
Organism: Micromys minutus; assembly: GCF_963924665.1. Classification (NCBI taxonomy): domain Eukaryota; kingdom Metazoa; phylum Chordata; class Mammalia; order Rodentia; family Muridae; genus Micromys; species Micromys minutus. The sequence continues at coordinate 83,619 of NW_027667388.1, read as the reverse complement.
AATTTCTGCAATTTTGTACCAAAATAAAAAAAATTTCTGCCTTTTTTCCCCGCAAAAAAAATTTCCGCCTTTTTTCCCTGAAATAAGTGAAATTTCTGCAATTTTGCCTCAAAATAAGGGAAATTTCTGCAATATTGCCCCAATGTAAAGGAAATTTCTGCAATTTTGCCCCAAAATAAGGGGAATTTCTGACTGTTTGCTCCCGAAAAAGGAGATTTTGTGTCTTTTTGCCCCAAAATAGGGAGAATTTCTGCCTTTTTGCCCGAAAATTATGAGAATTTCTGCAATTTTGCTTCAAAATACGAGGAATTTCTGCCTTTTAGCCCCAAAATAAAAAGAATTTCTGCATTTTACCTCAAAATAAGAATAATTTCTGCCTTTTGCCTCAAAATAAGGGGAACTTTCTGCCTTTTTGTTTCAAAATACGAAAAATTTCTTCAATTTTGTACCATAATAAAAGAAATTTCTGCTTTTTGCCCCAAAATAAAAGGAATTTCTGACTTTTTGCCCTGAAATAAATGAAATTCCTGCAATTATGCCCGAAAATAAGGGAAATATGTGCCTTTTTGCCCCCAAATGAGGGGAATTTCTGCCTTTTTGCCCCAAAATATGTGGAATTTCAGGATTTTACCTCAAAATAAGTAGAATTTTAGCCTTTTTGCCACAAAATAAGAAAAATTTCTGCAAGTCTGGAACAAAATAAAAGAAATTTCTATAATTTTGCCCAAAAATAAGGGAAATTTCTGATTTTTGCACCAAAATAAGGAGAATTTCTCTATTTTTGCCCCAAAATAAAGGGAATTTCTGCCTTTTTGCCCCAAAATTAGGGGAGTTTCTGCAATTTTGCTTCAAAATACGAGGAATTTCTGCCTTTTTACCCGAAATTAAGTGGATTTTCTGCCTTTTTGCCCCCAAATAAGGGAAATTTCTGCAATTTTATCCCAAAAGAAGGGAAATTTCTGCCTTATTGCCCCCAAAAAAGGGGAATTTCTGCAATTTTGCCCTGAAATATGTGAAATTTCTGATATTTTAACCCAAAATAAGGTGAATTTCTGCCTTTTTGCCCCAAAATAATTGGAATTTCTGCCTTTTTGTCCCAAAATAAGAAAAATTTTTGCATTTTTTCTCTGAAATAAGTGAAATTTCTGCAATTTTGTCCTAAAATAAGGGAAATTTCTGCAATTTTTCCCCATAATAAGGGAAATTTCTGCAATTTTGCCTCAAAAGAAGGTGAATTTCTGTTTTTGCCCCCAAATAAGGGAAATTTCTGCAATTTTGCCCTAAAATAAGGGGATTTTCTGCCTTTTTTGCCGAAAATAAGGGGAATTTCTGACTTTTTGCCGTAAAATAAGTGAAATTTCTGCAGTTTTACCCCAAAATAAGGGGAATTTCTGCCTTTTTGCCCAAAAATTAGAGGAATTTCTGCAATTTTGCTCCAAAATACGGGTAATTTCTGCCTTTTTGCCCGAAAATAAAGGGAATGTATACCTTTTTGCCATAAAAAAAGCAAATTTCTTCATTTTTGCCCCAAAATAAGGGGATTTTCCACCTTTTTGACTCAAAATAAGTGCAATTTCTGCCTTTTCCCCAAAATAAACGAAATTTCTGTCTTTTTGCCCCAAAATAAGGGGAATTTCAGCCTTTTTACCTAAAAATAAGGGGAATTTCTGCCTTTTTGCCCCAAAATATGGGGAATTTCTGACTTTTTGCCCCAAAATAAGAAAAATTTCTGCAATTTTGTACCAAAATAAAAGAAATTTCTGCCTTTTTGCCCCCCAAAAAAAATTTCCGCTTTTTTCCTTGAAATAAGTGAAATTTCTGCAATTTTGCCCCAAAATAAGGGAAATTTCTGCAATTTTGCCCCCAAATAAGGGAAATTTCTGCAAATTTGCCCCAAAATAAGGGAAATTTCTGCAATTTTGCCCCAATGTAAAGGAAATTTCTGCAATTTTGCCCCAAAATAAGGGGAATTTCTGACTGTTTGCTCCCGATAAAGGAGATTTTCTGTATTTTTGACTCAAAATAAGGGGAATTTCTGCCTATTTGCCCAAAAATTATGAGAATTTCTGCAATTTTGCTTCAAAATACGGGGAATTTCTGCCTTTTAGCCCCAAAATAAAAAGAATTTCTGCATTTTACCTCAAAATAAGAATAATTTCTGCTTTTTGCCTCAAAATAAGGGGAATTTTCTGCCTTTTTGTTTCATAATAAGAAAAATTTCTTCAATTTTGTACCATAATAAAAGAAATTTCTGCTCTTTGCCCCAAAATAAAAGGAATTTCTGACTTTTTGCCCTGAAATAAATGAAATTTCTGCAATTTTGCCCGAAAATAAGGGAAATTTGTGCCTCTTTGTCCCAAAATAAGAAGAAGTTTTGCCTTTTTCCCCAAAATATGGGGAATTTCAGCATTTTACCTCAAAATAAAAATTTCAGCCTTTTTGCTTCAAAATAAGGAAAATTTCGGCAATTTTGCCCCAAAATAAGGGGAATTTCTTCCTTTTTGCCCCAAAATAAAGGATATTTCAGCCTTTTTACCTGAAAATAAGTGAAATTTCTGCTATTTTGCCCCAAATAAGGGAAATTTCTGCAATTTTGCCCCAAAATAAGGTAAATTCCTGATATTTTACCCCAAAATAAGTGGAATTTCTGAGTTTTGCCCCAAAATAAGGAGAATTTCTGTCTTTTTGCCCCAACATATAGGGAATTTCTGCCTTTTTGCCCAACAATTAGGGGAATTTCTTCATTTTTGCTCCAAAATAAGGGGAATTTCTGCCTTTTTGCCTTCAAAGAAGTGGAATTTCTGTATTTTCCCCCCAAAACAAAGGGAATTTCAGTCTTTTTTGCCCCAAAATAAGGAAAATTTCTGCCTTTTTACCATGAAATAAGTGAAATTTCTGCAATTTTGCCCCAAAATAAGTGAAATTTCGGCAATTTTGCCACAAAATAAGGGAAATTTCTGGAATTTTGCCCCAAAATAAGTGGAATTTCTGAGTTTTGCCCCAAAATAAGGAGAATTTCTGTCTTTTTCCCCAACATATAGGGAATTTCTGCCTTTTGCCCCACAATTAGGGGAATTTCTGCAATTTTGCTCCAAAATACGGGTAATTTCTGCTTTTTAGCCCAAAAATAAGTGGAATGTATACATTTTGCCACAAAAAAGGGAAATTTCTTCATTTTTACTCCAAAATAAAAGGAATTTCTGCTTTTTTGCCTCTAAAAAAGTGGAATTTCTGTCTTTTTCCCCCAAAATAAAGGGAATTTCTGTGTTTTTTGCCCCAAAATAAGGAAAATTTCTGACTTATTACCCTGAAATAAGTGAAATTTCTGCAATTTTGCCTCAAAATAAGGGAAATTTCTGCCTTTTTGCCCCCAAATAAGGGGAATTTCAGCCTTTTTACCTCAAAATAAGAGAAATTTCTGCATTTTTGCCACAAAATATGGGAGATTTCTGCCTTTTTGCCCCAAAATAAGAAAAATTTCTGCAATTTTGTACCAAAATAAAAGAAATTTCTGCCTTTTTGCACCAAAATAAATAAATTCTGCTTTTTTTTCTGAAATAAGTGAAATTTCTGCAATTTTGCCCCAAAATAAGTGAAATTTCTGCAATTTTGCCCTAAAATAAGGGAAATTTCTGGAATTTTGCACCAAAATAAGTGGAATTTCTGAGTTTTGCCCCAAAATAAGGAGAATTTCTGTCTTTTTGCCCCAACATATAGGGAATTTCTGCCTTTTTGCCCCACAATTAGGGGAATTTCTGCAATTTTGCTCCAAAATACGGGGAATTTCTGCCTTTTTGCCCGAAAATAAGAAGAATGCATACCTTTTTACCATAAAAAAGGGAAATTTCTTTATTTTTGCTCCAAAATAAGGGGAATTTCTGCAATTTTGATACAAAATACGGGGAATTTCTGCTTTTTAGCCCGAAAATAAGCGGAATGTATACCTTTTGCCACAAAAAAAGATAAATTTCTTCATTTTTGCTCCAATAAAGAAGAATTTCTGCTTTTTTGCCTCTAAATAAGTGGAATTTCTGTCTTTTTCCCCCAAAACAAAGGGAATTTCTGTTTTTTGCCCCAAAGTAAGAAAAATTTCTGACTTATTACCCTGAAATAAGTGAAATTTCTGCAATTTTGCCTCAAAATAAGGGAAATTTCTGTCTTTTTGCCCCCAAATAAGGGAAATTTCAGCCTTTTTACCTCAAAATAAGAGGAATTTATGCATTTTTGCCCCAAAATATAGGGGATTTCTGCTTTTTGCCCCCAAATAAGAAAAATTTTTGCAATTTTGTACCAAAATAAAAGAAATTTCTGCCTTTTTGCACCAAAATAAGAAAATTTCTGCTTTTTTTCTGAAATAATTGAAATTTCTGCAATTTTGCCAAAATAAGTGAAATTTCTGCAATTTTGCCCCAAAATAAGTGAAATTTCTGGAATTTTGTCCCAAAATAAGTGGAATTTCTGAGTTTTGCCCCAAAATAAAAAGAATTTCTGTCTTTTTGCCCCAACATATAGCAAATTTCTGCCTTTTTGTCCCACAATTAGGGGAATTTCTGCAATTTTGCTCCAAAATACGGGGAATTTCTGCTTTTTAGCCTGAAAATAAGAAGAATGCATACCTTTTGCCACAAAAAAAAGAAATTTCTTCATTTTTGCTCCAAAATAAGGGGAATTTCTGCTTTTTTGTTTCTAAATAAGTGGAATTTCTGACTTTTTCCCCCAAAACAAAAGGAATTTCTGTCTTTTTTGCCCCAAATAAGGAAAATTTCTGACTTATTACCCTGAAATAAGTGAAATTTCTGCAATTTTGTCCCAGAATAAGGGAAATTTCTGCTTTTTGCCCCCAAATAAGGGGAATTTCTGCCTTTTTACCTCAAAATAAGGGGAATTTTTGCAATTTTACCACAAAATATTTGGAATCTCTGCATTTTTGCCCCAAAATGAGGAAAGTTTCTGCCTTTTTACCATGAAATAAGTGAAATTTCTGCAATTTTGCCCCAAAATAAGGGAAATTTCTGCAATTTTGCCCCAATGTAAAGGAAATTTCTGCAATTTTGCCAAAAAATAAGGGAAAATTCTGGAATTTTGCCCCAAAATAAGTGGAATTTCTGAGTTTTGCCCCAAAATAAGGAGAATTTCTGTCTTTTTGCCCCAACATATAGGGAATTTCCCCCTTCTTGCCCTACAATTAGGAGAATTTCTGCAATTTTGCTCCAAAATACGGGGAATTTCTGCCTTTTTGCCCGAAAATAAGAAGAATGCATACCCTTTTGCCATAAAAAATAGAAATTTCTTCAGTTTTGCTCCAAAATAAGGGGAATTTCTGTTTTTTTGCCTCTAAATAAGTGGTATTTCTGTCTTTATCCCCCAAAACAAAGGAAATTTCTGTCTTTTTTGCCCCAAAATAAGGAAAATTTCTGACTTATTAGCCTGAAATACGTGAAATTTCTGCAATTTTGCCCCAAAATAAGGGAAATTTCTGCCTTTTTGCCCCCAAATAAGGGGAATTTCAGCCTTTTTACCTCAAAATAAGAGAAATTTCTGCATTTTTGCCCCAAAATATGGGAGATTTCTGCCTTTTTGCCCCAAAATAAGAAAAATTTCTGCAATTTTGTACCAAAATAAAAGAAATTTCTGCCCTTTTGCACCAAAATAAGAAAATTTCTGCTTTTTTTTCTGAAATAAGTGAAATTTCTGCAATTTTGCCCAAAAATAAGTGAAATTTCTGCAATTTTGCCCCAAAATAAGGGAAATTTCTGGAATTTTGCCCCAATATCAGTAGAATTTCTGAGTTTTGACCCAAAATAAGGAGAATTTGTTTCTTTTTGCCCCAACATATAGGGAATTTCTCCCTTCTTGCCCCACAATTAGGGGAATTTCTGCAATTTTGCTCCAAAATACGGGTAATTTCTGCTTTTTAGCCCAAAAATAAGTGGAATGTATACCTTTTGCCAAAAAAAAGGGAAATTTCTTCATTTTTACTCCAAAATAAAAGGAATTTCTGCTTTTTTTGCCTCTAAAAAAGTGGAATTTCGGTTTTTTTCCCCCAAAACAAAGGAAATTTCTGTCTCTTTTGCCCCAAAATAACGAAAATTTCTGACTTATTATCCTGAAATAAGTGAAATTTCTGCAATTTTGCCTCAAAATATGGGAAATTTCTTCCTTTTTGCCCCCAAATAAGGGAAATTTCAGCCTTTTTACCTCAAAATAAGAGGAATTTCTGCATTTTTGCCCCAAAATATGAAGATTTCTGCCTTTTTGCCCCAAAAAAGAAAAAATTTCTGCAATTTGTACCAAAATAAAAGAAATTTCTGCCTTTTTGCACCAAAATAAATAAATTCTGCTTATTTTTCTGAAATAAGTGAAATTTCTGCAATTTTGCCCCAAAATAAGTAAAATTTCTGCAATTTTGCCCCAAAATAAGGGAAATTTCTGGAATTTTGCCCCCAAAATAAGTGGAATTTCTGAGTTTTACCCCAAAATAAGGAGAATTTCTGTCTTTTTGCCCCAACATATAGGGAATTTCTGTTTTTTTGCCCCACAATTAGGGGAATTTCTGCAATTTTGCTTCAAAATACGGGGAATTTCTGTCTTTTTGCCCGAAAATAAGAAGAATGCATACCTTTTTGCCATAAAAAAGGGAAATTTCTTCATTTTTGCTCCAAAATAAGGGGAATTTCTGCTTTTTTGCCTCTAAATAAGTGGAATTTCTGTCTTTTTCCCCCAAAACAAAGGGAATTTCTGTCTTTTTGGCCCCAAAATAAGGAAAATTTCTGACTTATTACCCTGAAATTAGTGAAATTTCTGCAATTTTGCCCCAAAATAAGGGAAATTTCTGCCTTTTTGCCCCCAAATAAGGGAAATTTCAGCTTTTTTACCTCAAAATAAGGGGAATTTCGGCATTTTTGCCACAAAATATTAGGAAATTTTTCCTTTTTGCCCCAAAATAAGAAAAATTTCTGCCTTTTTTCCCTGAAATAAGTGAAATTTCTGCAATTTTACCCCAAAATAAGTGAAATTTCTGCAATTTTGCTTTAAAATAAGAAAAATTTCTAGAATTTTGCTCCAAAATAAGTGGAATTTCTGAGTTTTGCCCCAAAATAAGGAGAATTTCTGTCTTTTTGCCCCAACATATAAGGAATTTCTGCCTTTTTGCCCTAAAATTAGGGGAATTTTTGCAATTTTGCTCGAAAATACGGGGAATTTCTGCCTTTTTCCCCGAAAATAAGAAGAATGCATACCTTTTTGCCATAAAAAAGGGAAATTTCTACATTTTTACTCCAAAATAAAAGTTATTTCTGCTTTTTTGCCTCTAAAAAAGTGGAATTTCTGTCTTTTCCCCCCAAAACAAAGGGAATTTCTGTTTTTTTTGCCCCAAAATAACGAAAATTTCTGACTTATTACTCTGAAATAAGTGAAATTTCTGCAATTTTGCCCCAAAATAAGAGAAATTCTTCTTTTTTGCCCCCAAATAAGGGGAATTTCAGCCTTTTTACCTCAAAATAAGAAAAATTTCTGCATTTTTGCCCCAAAATATGAGAAATTTATGCCTTTTTGCCCCAAAATTAGGGGAGTTTCTGCAATTTTGCTTCAAAATACAGGGAATTTCTCCCTCTTTTTCCGAAAATAAGGGGAACTTCTGCCGATTTGCCCCAAATAATAGGAATTTCTGCATTTTTGCCCCAATATTAGGGGAATTTCTGCAATTTTGCTCCAAAATACGGGAAATTTCTGCTTTTTTGCCAAAAATTAAGGGGATTTTCTGCCTTTTTGCCCCCAAACAAGGGACATTTCTGCAATTTTATCCCAAAATAAGAAGAATTTCTGCCTTTTTGCCCACAAATAAGGGGAATTTCTACCTTTTTGCCCTGAAATATGTGAAATGTCTGCAATTTTACCACAAAATAAGGTGAATTTCTGCCTTTTGCCCCAAAATAATGGGAATTTCTGCATTTTGCCCTAAAATAAGAAAAGTTTTTGCTTTTTTTCTCTGAAATAAGTGAAATTTCTGCAATTTTGCCTCAAAATAAGGGAAATTTCTGCCCTTTTGCCCCCAAATAAGGGGAATTTCAGCCTTTTTACCTCAAAATAAGAGGAATTTCTGCATTTTTGCCCCAAAATATGGGAGATTTCTGCCTTTTTGCCCCAAAATAAGAAAAATTTCTGCAATTTTGTAACAAAATAAAAGAAATTTCTGCCTTTTTGCACCAAAATAAGAAAATTCTGCTTTTTTTCTGAAATAAGTGAAATTTATGTAATTTTGCCTGAAAATAAGTGAAATTTCTGCAATTTTGCCCCAAAATAAGGGAAATTTCTGGAATTTTGCCCCAAAATAAGTGGAATTTCTGAGTTTTGCCCCAAAATAAGGAGAATTTCTGTCTTTTTGCCCCAACATATAGGGAATTTCTGCCTTTTTGCCCCACAATTAGGGGAATATCTGCAAGTTTGCTCCAAAATACGGGGAATTTCTGCCTTTTTGCGCGAAAATAAAGGGAATGTATACCTTTTGCCACAAAAAAAAAAGAAATTTCTTCATTTTTACTCCAAAATAAAAGGAATTTCTGCTTTTTTGCCTCTAAAAAAGTGGAATTACTGTCTTTTTCCCCCAGAACATAGGGAATTTCTGTCTTTTTTGCCCCAAAATAAGGAAAATTTCTGACTTATTACCCTGAAAAAAGTGAAATTTCTGCAATTTTGCCCCAAAATAAGTGAAATTTCTGCAATTTTGCCCCAAAATAAGGGAAATTTCTGCAATTTTGCCCCAAAATAAGTGGAATTTCTGAGTTTTTCACCAAAATAAGGAGAATTTCTGTATTTTGCCCCAACATATAGGGAATTTCTGCCTTTTTGCCCCACAATTAGGGGAATTTCTGCAATTTTGCTCTAAAATAGGGGGAATTTCTGCCTTTTTGCCCGAAAATAAGAAGAATGCATACCTTTTTGCCATAAAAAAGGGAAATTTCTTCATTTTTGCTCCAAAATAAGGGGAATTTCTGCATTTTTGCCTCTAAATAAGTGGAATTTCTGTCTTTTTCCCTGAAAACAAAGGGAATTTCTGTCTTTTTTGCCCCAAAGTAAGAAAAATTTCTGACTTAGTACCCTGAAATAAGTGAAATTTCTGCAATTTTGCCCCAAAATATGGGAAATTTCTGCCTTTTTGCCCCCAAATAAGGGGAATTTCAGCCTTTTTACCTCAAAATAAGGGGAATTTCTGCATTTTTGCCTCAAAATATGGGAAATTTCTGCCTTTTTGCTCCAAAATAAGAAAATTTCTGCTTTTTTTCCCTGAAATAAGTGAAATTTCTGCAATTTTGCCCCAAAATAAGTGAAATTTCTGCAATTTTGGCCAAAAATAAGGGAAATTTCTGAAATTTTGTTCCAAAATAAGTGGAATTTCTGAGTTTTGCCCCAAAATAAGGAGAATTTCTGTCTTTTTGCCCCAACATATAGGGAATTTCTGCAATTTTACTCCAAAATACGGGGAATTTCTGCCTTTTTGCCTGAAAATAAGAAGAATGCATACCTTTTTGCTATAAAAAGGGAAATTTCTGCAATTTTGCTCCAAAATAAGGGGAATTTCTGCTTTTTTGCCTCTAAATAAATGGAATTTCTGTCTTTTTCCACCCATACAAATGGAATTTCTGTATTTTTTGCCCCAAAATAAGGAAAATTTCTGAATTATTACCCTGAAATAAGTGAAATTTCTGCAATTTTGCCCCAGTATAAGAGAAATTTCTGCATTTTTGCCCCCAAATTAGGGGAATTTCAGCCTTTTTACCTCAAAATAAAAGGAATTTCTGCATTTTTGCCTCAAAATATTAGGAATTTCTGACTTTTTGCCCCTAAAAACGGAAAATTTCGGCCTTTTTTTCCCTGAAAAAAGTGAAATTTCTGCAATTTTGCCCCAAAAATAATTGAAATTTCTGCAATTTTGCCCCAAAATAAGGGGAATTTGGGGAATTTTGCCCCAAAATAAATGGAATTTCTGAATTTTGCCCCCAAATGAGGAGAATTTCTGTCGTTTTGCCCTAACATATAGGGAATTTCTGCCTTTTTGCCCCACAATTAGGGGAATTTCTGCAATTTTGCTCCAAAATATGGGGAATTTCTGCTTTTTTGCCTCTAAATAAGTGGAATTTCTGTCTTTTTCCCCCAAAACAAAGGGAATTTCTGCCTTTTTGCCCGAAAATAAGAAGAATGCATACCTTTTTGCCATAAAAAAAGGAAATTTCTTCATTTTTGCTCCAAAATAAGGGGAATTTCTGCATTTTTGCCTCTAAATAAGTGGAATTTCTGTCTTTTTCCACCAAAACAAAGGGAATTTCTGTCTTTTTTGCCCCAAAGTAAGGAAAATTTCTGACTTATTACCCTGAAATAAGTGAAATTTCTGCATTTTTGCCTCAAAATATGGGAAATTTCTGCCTTTTTGCCCAAAATAAGAAAAATTTTTGCAATTTTGTACCAAAATAAAAAAAAATTTCTGTCTTTTTCCCTTAAATAAGTGAAATTTCTGCAATTTTGCCCCTAAATAAGTGAAATTTCTGTAATTTTGCCCCAAAATAAGGGAAATTTTTGGAATTTTGCCCCAAAATAAGTGGAATTTCTGAGTTTTGCCCCAAAATATGGAGAATTTCTATCTTTTTGCCCCAACATATAGGGAATTTCTGTTTTTTTGCCCCACAATTAGGGGAATTTCTGCAATTTTGCTCTAAAATAGGGGGAATTTCTGCCTTTTTGCCCGAAAATAAGAAGAATGCATACCTTTTTGCCATAAAAAAGGGAAATTTCTTCATTTTTGCTCCAAAATAATGGGAATTTCTGCTTTTTTGCCTCTAAATAAGTGGAATTTCTGTCTTTTACCCCCAAAACAAAGAGAATTTCTGTCTTTTTTGCCCCAAAATAAAGAAAATTTCTGACTTATTACCCTGAAATAAGTGAAATTTCTGCAATTTTTCCCCCAAATAAGGAAAATTTCTGCCTTTTTGCAACCAAATAAGGGGAATTTTAGCCTTTATACCTCAAAATAAGGAAATTTTCTGCAATTTTGCCCCAAAATATGAGAAATTTCTGCTTTTTTGCCCCAAAATAAGAATAATTTCTGCAATTTTGTACCAAAATAAAAGAAATTTCTGCCTTTTTGCCCCAAAATAAGTGAAATTTCTGCTTTTTTTTTCTGAAATAAGTGAAATTTCTGTAATTTTGCCGCAAAATAAGTGAAATTTCTGAGTTTTGCTTTAAAATAAGGAGAATTTCTGTCTTTTTGCCCCAACATATAGGGAATTTCTGCCTTTTTGCCCCCCAATTAGGGGAATTTCTGCAAATTTGCTCTAAAATAGGGGGAATTTCTGCCTTTTTGCCCGAAAATAAGAAGAATGCATACCTTTTTGCCATAAAAAAGGGAAATTTCTTCATTTTTGCGCCAAAATAAGGGGAATTTCTGCATTTTTGCCTCTAAATAAGTGGAATTTCTGTATTTTTCCCTGAAAACAAAGGGAATTTCTGTCTTTTTTGCCCCAAAGTAAGAAAAATTTCTGACTTAGTACCCTGAAATAAGTGAAATTTCTGCAATTTTGCCCCAAAATATGGGAAATTTCTGACTTTTTGCCCCCAAATAAGGGGAATTTCAGCCTTTTTACCTCAAAATAAGGGGAATTTCTGCATTTTTGCCTCAAAATATGGGAAATTTCTGCCTTTTTGCCCCAAAATAAGAAAATTTCTGCTTTTTTTCCCTGAAATAAGTGAAATTTCTGAAATTTTGTTCTAAAATAAGTGGAATTTCTGAGTTTTGCCCCAAAATAAGGAGAATTTCTGTCTTTTTGCCCTACAATTAAGGGAATTTCTGCAATTTTACTCCAAAATACAGGGAATTTCTGCCTTTTTGCCTGAAAATAAGAAGAATGCATACCTTTTTGCTATAAAAAGGGAAATTTCTGCAATTTTGCTCCAAAATAAGGGGAATTTCTGCTTTTTTGCCTCTAAATAAATGGAATTTCTGTCTTTTTCTCCCCATACAAATGGAATTTCTGTATTTTTTGCCCCAAAATAAGGAAAATTTCTGAATTATTACCCTGAAATAAGTCAAATTTCTGCAATTTTGCCCCAGTATAAGAGAAATTTCTGCATTTTTGCCCCCAAAGTAGAGGAATTTCAGCCTTTTTACCTCAAAATAAGGGAAATTTCTGCATTTTTGCCACAAAATATTAAGAATTTCTGCCTTTTTGCCCCCAAAAATGGAAAATTTCGGCCTTTTTTCCCTGAAAAAAGTGAAATTTCTGCAATTTTGCCCCTAAATAAATGAACTTTCTGCAATTTTGCCCCAAAATAAGGGAAATTTTGGGAATTTTGCACCAAAAGAAATGGAATTTCTGAATTTTGCCCCAAAATAAGGAGAATTTCTGTCGTTTTGCCCTAACATATAGGGAATTTCTGCATTTTTGCCCCAAAATTAGGGGAATTTCTGCAATTTTGCTCCAAAAAACGGGGAATTTCTGCCTTTTTGCCCGAAAACAAGAAGAATGCATACCTTTTTGCCATAAAAAAGGGAAATTTCTTCATTTTTGCTCCAAAATAATGGGAATTTCTGCTTTTTTGCCTCTAAATAAGTGGAATTTCTGTCTTTTACCCCCAAAACAAAGAGAATTTCTGTCTTTTTTTGCCCCAAAATAAAGAAAATTTCTGACTTATTACCCTGAAATAAGTGAAATTTCTGCAATTTTTCCCCCAAATAAGGAAAATTTCTGCCTTTTTGCAACCAAATAAGGGGAATTTTAGCCTTTTTACCTCAAAATAAGGAAATTTTCTGCATTTTTGCCCCAAAATATGAGAAATTTCTGCCTTTTTGCCCCAAAATAAGAAAATTTTCTGCAATTTTGTACCAAAATAAAAGAAATTTCTGCCTTTTTGCCCCAAAATAAGAAAATTTCTGCTTTTTTTTCTGAAATAAGTGAAATTTCTGCAATTTTGCCCCAAAATAAATGAAATTTCTGAGTTTTGCTCTAAAATAAGGAGAATTTCTGTCTTTTCCCCCCAACATATAGGGAATTTCTGCCTTTTTGCCCCACAATAAGGGGAATTTCTGCAATTTTGCTCTAAAATAGGGGGAATTTCTGACTTTTTGCCTGAAAATAAGAAGAATGCATACCTTTTTGCCATAAAAAAGGGAAATTTCTTCATTTTTGCTCCAAAATAAGGGGAATTTCTGCATTTTTGCCTCTAAAGAATTGGAGTTTCTGTCTTTTTCCACGAAAACAAAGGGACTTTCTGTCTTTTTTGCTCCAAAGTAATGAAAATTTCTGACTTATTACCCTGAAATAAGTGAAATTTCTGCATTTTTGCCTCAAAATATGGGAAATTTCTGCCTTTTTGCCCAAAATAAGAAAAATTTCTGCAATTTTGTACCAAAATAAAAGAAATTTCTGTCTTTTTCCCTTGAAATAAGTGAAATTTCTGCAATTTTGCCCCTAAATAAGTGAAATTTCTGCAATTTTGCCCCAAAATAAGGGAAATTTTTGGAATTTTACCCCAAAATATGTGGAATTTCTGAGTTTTGCCCAAAAATATGGAGAATTTCTGTCTTTTTGCCCCAACATATAGGGAATTTCTGTTTTTTTGCCCCACAATTAGGGGAATTTCTGCAATTTTGCTCTAAAATAGGGGGAATTTCTGACTTTTTGCCCGAAAATAAGAAGAATGCATACCTTTTTGCCATAAAAAAGGGAAATTTCTTCATTTTTGCTCCAAAATAAGGGGAATTTCTGCATTTTTGCCTCTAAATAAGTGGAATTTCTGTCTTTTTCCCTGAAAACAAAGGGAATTTCTGTCTTTTTTGCCCCAAAGTAAGAAAAATTTCTGACTTAGTACCCTGAAATAAGTGAAATTTCTGCAATTTTGCCCCAAAATAAGAGAAATTTCTGCCTTTTTGCCTCCAAATAAGGGAAATTTCAGCCTTTTTACCTCAAAATAAAGAAAATTTCTACATTTTTGCCCCAAAATATGGGAAATTTATGCCTTTTTGCCCCAAAATAAGAAAAATTTCTGCAATTTTGCACCAAAATAAAAGAAATTTCTGCCTTTTTGCCACAGAATAAGAAAAATTTCTCCAATTCTGTACCAAAATAAAAGAAATTTCTAAAATTTTGCTCCAAAATAAGGGAAATTTCTGATTTTTGCCCAGATATAAGGAGAATTTCTGTATTTTTGCCCCAAAATAAAGGGAATTTCTGCCTTTTTGCCCCAAAATTAGGGGAGTTTCTGCAATTTTGCTTCAAAATAATGGGAATTTCTGCCTCTTTTCCTGAAAATAAGGGGAACTTCTGCCAATTTGCCCCAAATAAAGGGAATTTCTGCATTTTTGCCCCAATATTAGGAGAATTTCTGCAATTTTGCTCCAAAATACAGGGAATTTCTGCCTTTTTGCCCGAAATTAAGGGGATTTTCTGCCTTTTGCCCCCAAACAAGGGTAATTTCTGCAATTTTATCCAAAAATAAGGGGAATTTCTGCATTTTTGGCCCCAAATAAGGGCAATTTCTGCCTTTATGCCCTGAAATATGTGACATTTCTTCAATTTTACCCCAAAATAAGGTGAATTTCTGCCTTTTTGCCCCAAAATAATGGGAATTTCTGCATTTTGCCAAAAATAAGAAAGATTTTTGTTTTTTTCTCTGAAATAAGTGAAATTTCTGCAATTTTGCCTTAAAATAAAAGAAATATCTTCAATTTTTTCCCATAATAAAAAAATTTTCTGCAATTTTGCCCCAAAATAAAGGGAATTTCTGTTTTTTGTCCCCAAATAAAGGCAATTTCTGCAATTTTGCCATAAAATAAGGGGAATTTCTGCCTTTTGCCCCAAAATAAGAAAATTTCTCATTTTTATTCTGAAATAAGTGAAATTTCTGCAATTTTGCTCCAAAATACGGGGAATTTCTGCCTTTTTGTCCGAAAATAAAAAGAATGAATACCTTTTTGCCATAAAAAAGAGAAATCTCTTAATTTTTACTCCAAAATAAGTGGAATTTCTGCTTTTTTGCCTCTAAATAAGTGGAATTTCTGTCTTTTTATCCCAAAACAAAGGGAATTTCTGTCTTTTTTGCCCCAAAATAAGGAAAATTTCTGACTTATTACCCTGAAATAAGTGAAATTTCTGCAATTTTGCCCCAAAATAAGGGAAATTTATGCCTTTTTGCCCCCAAATAAGGGGAATTTCAGCCTTTTTACCTCAAAATAAGAGGAATTTCTGAATTTTTGCCACAAAATATTAGGAATTTCTGCCTTTTTGCCCCAAAATAAGAAAAATTTCTGCCTTTTTTTCCATGAAAATGTGAAATTTCTGCAATTTCGCCCCAAAATAAGTGAAATTTCTGCAATTTTGCCCCAAAATAAGGGAAATTTCTGGAATTTTGCCCCAAAATAAGTGGAATTTCTGAGTTTTGCCCCAAAATAAAAAGAATTTCTGTCTTTTTGCCCTAACATATAGGGAATTTCTGCCTTTTTTCCACACAATTAGGGGAATTTCTGCAATTTTGCTCCAAAATACGGGGAATTTCTGCTTTTTAGCCCGAAAATTAGAGAAATGTATACCTTTTTCCACAAAAAAAGAAAAATTTTTCATTTTTGCTCCAAATTAATAAGAATTTCTGCTTTTTAGCCTCTAAATAAGTGGAATATCAGTCTTTTTCCTTTAAAAGAAAGAGAATTTCTGTTTTTTGCCCCAAAATAAGGAAAATTTCTGACTTATTATTCTGAAATAAGTGAAATTTCTGCAATTTTGCCTCAAAATAAGGGAAATTTCTGCCTTTTTGCCCCCAAATAAGAAGAATTTCAGCGTTTTTACCTCAAAATAAGGGAAATTTCTGCTTTTTTGCCCCAAAATATGGGAGATTTCTGCCTTTTTGCCCCAAAATAAGAAACATTTCTGCAATTTTGTACCAAAATAAAAGAAATTTCTGCCTTTTTGCCCCAAAATAAGAAAATTTCTGCTTTTGTTCTCTGAAATAAGTGAAATTTCTGCAATTTTGCCTCAAAATAAGGGAAATTTCTGCCTTTTTGCCCCCAAATAAGGGGAATTTCAGCCTTTTTACCTAAAAATAAGAGGAATTTCTGCATTTTTGCCCCAAAATATGGGAGATTTCTGCCTTTTTGCCCTAAAATAAGAAAAATTTCTGCAATTTTGTACCAAAATAATAGAAATTTCTGCCTTTTTGCACCAAAATAAGAAAATTTCTGCTTTTTTTCTGACATAAGTGAAATTTTTGCAATTTTGCCCCAAAATAAGTGAAATTTCTGCAATTTTGCCTCAAAATAAGGGAAATTTCTGGAATTTTGCGCCAAAATAAGTGGAATTTCTGAGTTTTGCCCCAAAATAATGAGAATTTCTGTCTTTTTGCCCCAACATATAGGGAATTTCTGCCTTTTTGCCCCACAATTAGGGGAATTTCTGCAATTTTGCTCCAAAATACGGGGAATTTCTGCCTTTTTGCCCGAAAATAAGAAGAATGCATAACTTTTTGCCATAAAAAAGGGAAATTTCTTCATTTTTGCTCCAAAATAAGAGAAATTTCTGCTTTTTTGCCTCTAAAAAAGTGGAATTTCTGTCTTTTTCCCCCAAAACAAAGGGAATTTTTGTCCTTTTGGCCCCAAAGTAAGGAAAATTTCTGACTTATTACCCTGAAATAAGTGAAATTTCTGCAATTTTGCCCCAAAATAAGGGAAATTTCTGCCTTTTTGCCCCGAAATAAGGGGAATTTCAGCCTTTTTACCTCAAAATAAGGGGAATTTCTGCATTTTTGTTCCAAAATATGGGAAATTTCTTCCTTTTTGCCACAAAATAAGAAAAATTTCTGCAATTCTGTACCAAAATAAAAGAAATTTCTAAAATTTTGCCCCAAAATAAGGGATATTTTTGATTTTTGCCCCAAAATAAGGGGAATTTCTGCCTTTTTGCCCCAAAATAAAGCAAATTACTGCATGTTTTACCCCAAAATTAGGTAAATTTCTGCAATTTTGCTCTAAAATACGGGGATTTTCTGCCTTTTTCTCCGAAAATAAAGGGAATTTCTTCCATTTTGCCGCGAAATAAGTGAAATTTCTGCAGTTTTACCCCAAAATAAAGGGACGTTCTGCGTTTTTGCCCCAAAATTAGGGGAATTTCTGCAATTTTGCTCCAAATTACGGGGAATTTCTGCCTTTTTTCCCCATAATTAGGGGAATTTCTGCAATTTTGCTCGAAAATAAAAAGAATGTATACCTTTTTGCCATAAAAAAGGTTAATTTCTTCATTTTTTACCCCAAAATAAGGGGATTTTCTGCCTTTTTGACTTAAAATAAGTGCAATTTCTGACTTTTCCACAAAAATAAACGGAATTTCTGTCTTTTTCCTTTAAAATAAGGGGAATTTCTAACTTTTTGCCCCAAAATAAGGGGAATTTCAGCTTTTTTACCTCAAAATAAGGGGAATTTCTGCATTTTTGTCGAAAAATATGGGAAATTTCTGCATTTTTGCCCAAATTAAGAAAAATTTCTGCAATTTTGTACCAAAATAAATGAAATTTCTGCCTTTTTGCCCCAAAATAAGAAAATTTGTGCTTTTTTTTCTTTGAAATAAGTGAAATTTCTGCAATTTTGCTCCAAAATAAGGGAAATTTCTGAAATTTTGCCCCAAAATAAGGAGAATTTCTTTCTTTTTGCCCCAACATATAGGGGATTTCTGCCTTTTTGCCCCACAATTAGGGGAATTTCTGCAATCTTGCTCCAAAATACAAAGAATTTCTGCCTTTTTGCCCGAAAATAAGAAGAATGCATACCTTTTTGCCATAAGAAATAGAAATTTCTTCATTTTTGCTTCAAAATAAGGGGAATTTCTGCATTTTTGCCTCTAAATAAGTGGAATTTCTGTCTTTTTCCCTGAAAACAAAGGGAATTTCTGTCTTTTTTGCCCCAAAGTAAGAAAAATTTCTGACTTAGTACCCTGAAATAAGTGAAATTTCTGCAATTTTGCCCCAAAATATGGGAAATTTCTGCCTTTTTGCCCCCAAATAAGGGGAATTTCAGCCTTTTTACCTCAAAATAAGGGGAATTTCTGCATTTTTGCCTCAAAATATGGGACATTTCTGCCTTTTTGCCCCAAAATAAGAAAATTTCTGCTTTTTTTCCCTGAAATAAGTGAAATTTCTGCAATTTTGCCCCAAAATAAGTGAAATTTCTGCAATTTTGGCCAAAAATAAGGGAAATTTCTGAAATTTTGTTCCAAAATAAGTGGAATTTCTGAGTTTTGCCCCAAAATAAGGAGAATTTCTGTCTTTTTGCCCCAACATATAGGGAATTTCTGCAATTTTACTCCAAAATACGGGGAATTTCTGCCTTTTTGCCTGAAAATAAGAAGAATGCATACCTTTTGGCTATAAAAAGGGAAATTTCTGCAATTTTGCTCCAAAATAAGGGGAATTTCTGCTTTTTTGCCTCTAAATAAATGGAATTTCTGCATTTTTGCCTCAAAATATTAGGAATTTCTGCGTTTTTGCCCCTAAAAACGGAAAATTTCGGCCTTTTTTCCCTGAAAAAAGTCAAATTTCTGCAATTTTGCCCCAAAATAATTGAAATTTCTGCAATTTTGCCCCAAAATAAGGGGAATTTTGGGAATTTTGCCCCAAAATAAATGGAATTTCTGAATTTTGCCCCCAAATGAGGAGAATTTCTGTCGTTTTGCCCTAACATACAGGGAATTTCTGCCTTTTTGCCCCACAATTAGGGGAATTTCTGCAATTTTGCTCCAAAATATGGGGAATTTCTGCTTTTTTGCCTCTAAATAAGTGGAATTTCTGTCTTTTTCCCCCAAAACAAGGAATTTCTGTTTTTTTTGCCCCAAAATAAGGAAAATTTCTGACTTATTACCTTGAAATAAGTGAAATTTCTGCAATTTTGCCCCAAAATAAGGAAAACTTCTGCCATTTTGCCCCAAAATAAGGGGAATTTCAGCCTTTTTACATCAAAATAAGTGAAATTTCTGCAATTTTTCCCAAAATAAGGGAAATTTCTTCTTTTTTGCCCCAAAATAAGAAAAATTTCTGTAATTTTGTACCAAAATAAAAGAAATTTCTGCCTTTTTGCCCCAAAATAAAAAAATTCTGAATTATTACCCTAAAATAAGTGAAATTTCTGGAATTTTGCCACAAAATCAGGGCAATTTCTGCCTTTTTGCTCCCAAATAAAGAGAATTTCAGCCTTTTTACCTAAAAATAATGGGAATTTCTGAATTTTTGCCCCAAAATATAGGAAATTTCTGCCTTCTTGCCCCAAAATAAGAAAAATTTCTGCAATTTTGTACAAAAATAAAAGAAATTTCTCCCTTTTTGCCCCAAAACAAGAAAATTTCTGCTTTTTTCTTCTGAAATAAGTGAAATTTCTCCAATTTTGCCTTAAAATAAGTGATATTTCTGCAATTTTGCCCCAAAATAAGGGAAATTTATGGAATTTTGCCCCAAAATATGTGGAATATCTGAGTTTTGCCCCAAAATAAGGAGAATTTCTGTCTTTTTGCCCCAACATATAGGGAATTTCTGCCTTTTTGCCCGAAAATGAGAAGAATGCATACCTTTTTGCCATGAAAAAGGGAAATTTCATCATTTTTGCTCCAAAATAAGGGGAATTTCTGCTTTTTTGCCTCTAAATAAGTGGAATTTCTGTCTTTTTCCCCCAAATCAAAGGGAATTTCTGTCTTTTTTGCCCCAAAATAAAGAAAATTTCTGTAATTTTGCACCAAAATAAAAGAAATTTCTGCCTTTTTGCCCCCAAATAAGAAAATTTTTCCTTTTTTTCTGAAATAAGTGAAATTTCTGCAATTTTGCCCCAAAATAAGAGAAATTTCTGCCTTTTTGCCCCCAAATAACGGAAATTTCAGCCTTTTTACCTCAAAATAATGAAAATTTCTACATTTTTGCCCCAAAATATGGGAAATTTATGCCTTTTTGCCCCAAAATAAGAAAAATTTCTGCAATTTTGCACCAAAATAAAAGAAATTTCTGCCTTTTTGCCACAGAATAAGAAAAATTTCTCCAATTCTGTACCAAAATAAAAGAAATTTCTAAAATTTTGCTCCAAAATAAGGGAAATTTCTGATTTTTGCCCAGATATAAGGAGAATTTCTGTATTTTTGCCCCAAAATAAAGGGAATTTCTGCCTTTTTTGCCCCAAAATTAGGGGAGTTTCTGCAATTTTGCTTCAAAATAATGGGAATTTCTGCCTCTTTTCCTGAAAATAAGGGGAACTTCTGCCAATTTGCCCCAAATAAAGGGAATTTCTGCATTTTTGCCCCAATATTAGGAGAATTTCTGCAATTTTGCTCCAAAATACAGGGAATTTCTGCCTTTTTGCCCGAAATTAAGGGGATTTTCTGCCTTTTTGCCCCCAAACAAGGGTAATTTCTGCAATTTTATCCCAAAATAAGGGGAATTTCTGCCTTTTTGCCCCCAAATAAGGGCAATTTCTGCCTTTATGCCCTGAAATATGTGACATGTCTTCAATTTTACCCCAAAATAAGGTGGATTTCTGCCTTTTTGCCCCAAAATAATGGGAATTTCTGCATTTTGCCAAAAATAAGAAAGATTTTTGTTTTTTTCTCTGAAATAAGTGAAATTTCTGCAATTTTGCCTTAAAATAAAAGAAATATCTTCAATTTTTTCCCATAATAAAAAAATTTTCTGCAATTTTGCCCCAAAATAAAGGGAATTTCTGTTTTTTGTAGCCAAATAAAGGGAATTTCTGCAATTTTGCCATAAAATAAGGGGAATTTCTGCCTTTTGCCCCAAAATAAGAAAATTTCTCATTTTTATTCTGAAATAAGTGAAATTTCTGCAATTTTGCTCCAAAATACGGAGAATTTCTGCCTTTTTGTCCGAAAATAAAAAGAATGCATACCTTTTTGCCATAAAAAAGGGAAATCTCTTAATTTTTACTCCAAAATAAGTGGAATTTCTGCTTTTTTGCCTCTAAATAAGTGGAATTTCTGTCTTTTTATCCCAAAACAAAGGGAATTTCTGTCTTTTTTGCCCCAAAATAAGGAAAATTTCTGACTTATTACCCTGAAATAAGTGAAATTTCTGCAATTTTGCCCCAAAATAAGAGAAATTTATGCCTTTTTGCCCCCAAATAAGGGGAATTTCAGCCTTTTTACCTCAAAATAAGAGGAATTTCTGCCTTTTTGCCCCAAAATAAGGAAAATTTCTGCCTTTATTTCCATGAAAAAAGTGAAATTTCTGCAATTTCGCCCCAAAATAAGTGAAATTTCTGCAATTTTGCCCCAAAATAAGGGAAATTTCTGGAATTTTGCCCCAAAATAAGTGGAATTTCTGAGTTTTGCCCCAAAATAAGGAGAATTTCTTTCTTTTTGCCCCTACATATAGGGAATTTCTGCCTTTTTGCCCCACAATTAGGGGAATTTCTGCAATTTTGCTCCAAAATACGGGGAATTTCTGCTTTTTAGCCCGAAAATTAGAGGAATGTATAACCTTTTCCACAAAAAAAGGAAAATTTCTTCATTTTTGCTCCAAAATAATAAGAATTTCTGCTTTTTAGCCTCTAAATAAGTGGAATATCAGTCTTTTTCCTTTAAAACAAAGAGAATTTCTGTTTTTTTGCCCCAAAATAAGGGAAATTTCTGACTTATTATTCTGAAATAAGTGAAATTTCTGCAATTTTGCCCCAAAATAAGAGAAATTTCTGCCTTTTTGCCCCCAAATAAGGGAAATTTCAGCCTTTTTACCTCAAAATAAAGAAAATTTCTACATTTTTGCCCCAAAATATGGGAAATTTATGCCTTTTTGCCCCAAAATAAGAAAAATTTCTGCAATTTTGCACCAAAATAAAAGAAATTTCTGCCTTTTTGCCACAGAATAAGAAAAATTTCTCCAATTCTGTACCAAAATAAAAGAAATTTCTAAAATTTTGCTCCAAAATAAGGGAAATTTCTGATTTTTGCCCAGATATAAGGAGAATTTCTGTATTTTTGCCCCAAAATAAAGGGAATTTCTGCCTTTTTTGCCCCAAAATTAGGGGAGTTTCTGCAATTTTGCTTCAAAATAATGGGAATTTCTGCCTCTTTTCCTGAAAATAAGGGGAACTTCTGCCAATTTGCCCCAAATAAAGGGAATTTCTGCATTTTTGCCCCAATATTAGGAGAATTTCTGCAATTTTGCTCCAAAATACAGGGAATTTCTGCCTTTTTGCCCGAAATTAAGGGGATTTTCTGCCTTTTTGCCCCCAAACAAGGGTAATTTCTGCAATTTTATCCCAAAATAAGGGGAATTTCTGCCTTTTTGCCCCCAAATAAGGGCAATTTCTGCCTTTATGCCCTGAAATATGTGACATGTCTTCAATTTTACCCCAAAATAAGGTGGATTTCTGCCTTTTTGCCCCAAAATAATGGGAATTTCTGCATTTTGCCAAAAATAAGAAAGATTTTTGTTTTTTTCTCTGAAATAAGTGAAATTTCTGCAATTTTGCCTTAAAATAAAAGAAATATCTTCAATTTTTTCCCATAATAAAAAAATTTTCTGCAATTTTGCCCCAAAATAAAGGGAATTTCTGTTTTTTGTAGCCAAATAAAGGGAATTTCTGCAATTTTGCCATAAAATAAGGGGAATTTCTGCCTTTTGCCCCAAAATAAGAAAATTTCTCATTTTTATTCTGAAATAAGTGAAATTTCTGCAATTTTGCTCCAAAATACAAAGAATTTCTGCCTTTTTGTCAGAAAATAAAAAGAATGCATACCTTTTTGCCATAAAAAAGGGAAATCTCTTAATTTTTACTCCAAAATAAGTGGAATTTCTGCTTTTTTGCCTCTAAATAAGTGGAATTTCTGTCTTTTTATCCCAAAACAAAGGGAATTTCTGTCTTTTTGCCCCAAAATAAGGAAAATTTCTGACTTATTACCCTGAAATAAGTGAAATTTCTGCAATTTTGCCCCAAAATAAGGGAAATTTATGCCTTTTTGCCCCCAAATAAGGGGAATTTCAGCCTTTTTACCTCAAAATAAGAGGAATTTCTGCCTTTTTGCCCCAAAATAAGGAAAATTTCTGCCTTTATTTCCATGAAAAAAGTGAAATTTCTGCAATTTCGCCCCAAAATAAGTGAAATTTCTGCAATTTTGCCCCAAAATAAGGGAAATTTCTGGAATTTTGCCCCAAAATAAGTGGAATTTCTGAGTTTTGCCCCAAAATAAGGAGAATTTCTGTCTTTTTGCCCATACATTTAGGGAATTTCTGCCTTTTTGCCCCACAATTAGGGGAATTTCTGCAATTTTGCTCCAAAATACGGATAATTTCTGCTTTTTAGCCCGAAAATTAGAGGAATGTATACCCTTTTCCACAAAAAAAGGAAAATTTCTTCATTTTTGCTCCAAAATAATAAGAATTTCTGCTTTTTAGCCTCTAAATAAGTGGAATATCAGTCTTTTTCCTTTAAAACAAAGAGAATTTCTGTTTTTTGCCCCAAAATAAGGGAAATTTCTGACTTATTATTCTGAAATAAGTGAAATTTCTGCAATTTTGCCTCAAAATAAGGGAAATTTCTGCCTTTTTGCCCCCAAATAAGGGGAATTTCAGCGTTTTTACCTCAAAATAAGGGAAATTTCTGCTTTTTTGCCCCAAAATATGGGAGATTTCTGCCTTTTTGCCCCAAAATAAGAAACATTTCTGCAATTTTGTACCAAAATAAAAGAAATTTCTGCCTTTTTGCCCCAAAATAAGAAAATTTCTGCTTTTGTTCTCTGAAATAAATGAAATTTCTTCAATTTTGCCTCAAAATAAGGGAAATTTCTGCCTTTTTGCCCCCAAATAAGGGGAATTTCAGCCTTTTTACCTAAAAATAAGAGGAATTTCTGCATTTTTGCCCCAAAATATGGGAGATTTCTGCCTTTTTGCCCTAAAATAAGAAAAATTTCTGCAATTTTGTACCAAAATATTAGAAATTTCTGCCTTTTTGCACCAAAATAAGAAAATTTCTGCTTTTTTTTCTGAAATAAGTGAAATTTCTCCAATTTTGCCCCAAAATAAGTGATATTTCTGCAATTTTGCCTCAAAATAAGGGAAATTTCTGGAATTTTGCGCCAAAATAAGTGGAATTTCTGAGTTTTGCCCCAAAATAATGAGAATTTCTGTCTTTTTGCCCCAACATATAGGGAATTTCTGCCTTTTTGCCCCACAATTAGGGGAATTTCTGCAATTTTGCTCCAAAATACGGGGAATTTCTGCCTTTTTGCCCGAAAATAAGAAGAATGCATAACTTTTTGCCATAAAAAAGGGAAACTTCTTCATTTTTGCTCCAAAATAAGAGAAATTTCTGCTTTTTTGCCTCTAAATAAGTGGAATTTCTGTCTTTTTCCCCCAAAACAAAGGGAATTTTTGTCCTTTTGGCCCCAAAGTAAGGAAAATTTCTGACTTATTACCCTGAAATAAGTGAAATTTCTGCAATTTTGCCCCAAAATAAGGGAAATTTCTGCCTTTTTGCCCCGAAATAAGGGGAATTTCAGCATTTTTGCCCCAAAATATGGGAAATTTATGTTTTTTTGCCCCAAAATAAGAAAAATTTCCGCAATTTTGTACCAAAAAAAAAAGAAATTTCTGACTTTTTGCCCGAAAATAAGAAAATTTCTCCTTTATTTTCTGAAATAAGTGAAATTTCTGCAATTTTGCCCCAAAATAAGTGAAATTTCTTTCTTTGTGCCCCAAAATAAGGGGAATTTCAGCCTTTTTACCTCAAAATAAGGGGAATTTCTGCATTTTTGTTCCAAAATATGGGAAATTTCTTCCTTTTTGCCACAAAATAAGAAAAATTTCTGCAATTCTGTACCAAAATAAAAGAAATTTCTAAAATTTTGCCCCAAAATAAGGGATATTTTTGATTTTTGCCCCAAAATAAGGGGAATTTCTGCCTTTTTGCCCCAAAATAAAGAAAATTACTGCATGTTTTACCCCAAAATTAGGTAAATTTCTGCAATTTTGCTCTAAAATACGGGGATTTTCTGCCTTTTTCTCCGAAAATAAAGGGAATTTCTGCCATTTTGCCGCGAAAGAAGTGAAATTTCTGCAGTTTTACCCCAAAATAAAGGGACGTTCTGCGTTTTTGCCCCAAAATTAGGGGAATTTCTGCAATTTTGCTCCAAATTACGGGGAATTTCTGCCTTTTTTCCCCATAATTAGGGGAATTTCTGCAATTTTGCTCGAAAATAAAAAGAATGTATACCTTTTTGCCATAAAAAAGGTTAATTTCTTCATTTTTTACCCCAAAATAAGGGGATTTTCTGCCTTTTTGACTCAAAATAAGTGCAATTTCTGACTTTTCCACAAAAATAAACGGAATTTCTGTCTTTTTCCTTTAAAATAAGGGGAATTTCTAACTTTTTGCCCCAAAATAAGGGGAATTTCAGCTTTTTTACCTCAAAATAAGGGGAATTTCTGCATTTTTGCCCCAAAATATGGGAGATTTCTGCCTTTTTGCCCAAATTAAGAAAAATTTCTGCAATTTTGTACCAAAATAAATGAAATTTCTGCCTTTTTGCCCCAAAATAAGAAAATTTGTGCTTTTTTTTCTTTGAAATAAGTGAAATTTCTACAATTTTGCTCCAAAATAAGGGAAATTTCTGAAATTTTGCCCCAAAATAAGTGGAATTTCTGAGTTTTGCCCCAAAATAAGGAGAATTTCTTTCTTTTTGCCCCAACATATAGGGGATTTCTGCCTTTTTGCCCCACAATTAGGGGAATTTCTGCAATCTTGCTCCAAAATACAAAGAATTTCTGCCTTTTTGCCCGAAAATAAGAAGAATGCATACCTTTTTGCCATAAGAAATAGAAATGTCTTCATTTTTGCGTCAAAATAAGGGGAATATCTGCTTTTTTGCCTCTAAATAAGTGGAATTTCTGCCATTGTGCCCCAAAACAAAGGGAATTTCTGTCTTTTTTGCCTCAAAATAAGGAAAATTTCTGACTTATTACCCTGAAATAAGTGAAATTTCTGCAATTTTGTCCCAAAATAAGAGAAATTTCTGCCTTTTTGCCCCCAAATAAGGGGAATTTCAGCCTTTTTACCTCAAAATAAGAAGAATTTCTGCATTTTTGCCCCAAAATATGGGAAATTTCTGCATTTTTGCCACAAAATAAGAAAAATTTCTGCAATTCTGTACCAAAATAAAAGAAATTTCTAAAATTTTGCTCCAAAATTAGGGAAATTTCTGATTTTTGCCCCGATATAAGGAGAATTTCTGTATTTTTGCCCCAAAATAAAGGGAATTTCTGGCTTTTTTGCCCCAAAATTAGGGGATTTTCTGCAATTTTGCTTCAAAATACAGGGAATTTCTGCCTCTTTTCCCAAAAATAAGAAGAACTTCTGCCGATTTGCCCCAAATAAAGGGAATTTCTGCATTTTTGCCCCAATATTAGGGGAATTTCTGCAATTTTGCTCCAAAATACGGGGAATTTCTGCCTTTTTGCTCGAAATTAAGGGGATTTTTTGCCTTTTTGCCCCAAAACAAGGGAAATTTCTGCAATTTTATCCCAAAATAAGGGGAATTTCTGCCTTTTTGCCCCCAAATAAGGGGAATTTCTGCCTATTTGCCCTGAAATATGTGACATGTCTTCAATTTTACCCAAAAATAAGGTGAATTTCTGCCTTTTTGTCCCAAAAGAATGGGAATTTCTGCATTTTGCCCTAAAATAAGAAAAATTTTTGCTTTTTTTCTCTGAAATAAGTGAAATTTCTGCAATTTTGCATTAAAATAAAAGAAATATCTGCAATTTTTCCCCATAATAAAGGAATTTTCTGCAATTTTGCCCCAAAATAAAGGGAATTTCTGTTTTTTGTCCCCAAATATGGAAAATTTCTGCAATTTTGCCCTAAAATAAGGGGAATTTCTGCCTTTTGCCCCAAAATAAGAAAATTTCTCCTTTTTTTCTGAAATAAGTAAAATTTCTGCAATTTTGCTCCAAAATACGGGGAATTTCTGCCTTTTTTCCCGAAAATAAAAAGAATGCATACCTTTTTGCCATAAAAAAGGGAAATTTCTTTATTTTTGCTTCAAAATAATGGGAATTTCTGCTTTTTTGCCTCTATATAAGTGGAATTTCTGTCTTTTTCCCCCAAAACAAAGGGAATTTCTGTCTTTTTTGCCCCAAAATAAGGAAAATTTCTGACTTATTACCCTGAAATAAGTAAAATTTCTGCAATTTAGCCCCAAAATCAGGAAAATTTCTGCCATTTGCCCCCAAATAAGGGGAATTTCAGCCTTTTTACCTCAAAATAAGGGGAATTTTTGCATTTTTGCCCCAAAATATGGAAAATTTATGAATTTTTGCCCCAAAATAAGAAAAATTTCTGCAATTTTGTACCAAAATAAAAGAAATTTCTGCATTTTGCACCAAAATAAGAAAATTTCTCCTTTATTTTCTGAAATAAGTGAAATTTCTGCAATTTTGCCCCAAAATAAATGAAATTTCTTCCTTTTTTCCCCAAAATAAGGGGAATTTCAGCCTTTTTACCTCAAAATAAGGGCAATTTCTGCATTTCTGTTCCAAAATATGGGAATTTTCTGCCTTTTTGTCACCAAATAAGAAAAATTTCTGCAATTCTGTACCAAAATAAAAGAAATTTCTAAAATTTTGCCACAAAATAAAGGAAATTTTTGATTTTTGTCCCGAAATAAGGAGAATTTCTGTATTTTTGCCCCAAAATAAAGGGAATTTCTGCCTTTTTGCCCCAATATTAGGGGAATTTCTGCAATTTTTCTCCAAAATACGGGAAATTTCTGCCTTTTTGCCCAAAATTAAGAAGATTTTCTGCCTTTTTGACCCCAAACAAGGGGAATTTCTGCAATTTTATAGAAAATAAGGGGAATTTCAGCCTTTTTGCCCCAAAAAAGGGGAATTTCTGCCTTTTTGCCCTGAAATATGTGAAATGTCTGCAATTTTACCCCAAAATAAGGTGAATTTCTGCTATTGTGCCCCAAAATAATGGAAATTTCTGCATTTTGCCCTAAAATAAGATAAATTTTTGCTTTTTTTCTCTGAAATAAGTGAAATTTCTGCAATTTTGCCTTAAAATAAAAGAAATATCTGCAATTTTCCCCCATAATAAAGGTATTTTCTGCAATTTTGCCACAAAATAAAGGGAATTTCTGTTTTTTGTTTCAAAATAAGGGAAATTTCTGCAATTTTGCCCTAAAATAAGGGGAATTTCTGCCTTTTGCCCCAAAATAAGAAAATTTCTCCTTTTTTTCTGAAATAAGTGAACTTTCTGCAATTTTGCCCAAAAATAAGTGAAATTTCTGAATTTTGCCCTAAAATAAGGAGAATTTCTGTCTTTTTGCCCCAACATATTGGGAATTTTTGCCTTTTTGCCCCAACATATAGGGAATTTCTGCCTTTTTGCCCCACAATAAGTGGAATTTCTGCAATTTTGCTCCAAAATACGGGGAATTTCTGCCTTTTTGCCCGAAAATAAGAAGAATGCATAACTTTTTGCCATAAAATAGCGAAATTTCTTCATTTTTGCTTCAAAATAATGGGAATTTCTGCTTTTTTGCCTCTAAATAAGTGGAATTTCTGTCCTTTTCCCCCAAAACAAAGGGAATTTCTGTCTTTTTTGCCCCAAAATAAGGTAAATTTCTGACTTATTACCCTGAAATAAGTGAAATTTCTCCAATTTTGCCCCAAAATAAGGAAAATTTCTGCCTTTTTGCCCCAAATAAGGGAAATTTCAGCATTTTTACCTCAAAATAAGGGGAATTTCTGCATTTTTGCCACAAAATAAAAGAAATTTCTGTTTTTTTGCCCCAAAATAAGGAAAATTTCTGCCTTTTTTCCCTGACATAAGTGAAATTTCTGCAATTTTGCCCCAAAATAAGTGAAATTTCTGCAATTTTGCCACAAAATAAGGGAAATTTCTGGAAGTTTACCCCAAAATAAGTGGAATTTCTGAGTTTTGCCCCAAAATAAGGAGAATTTCTGTCTTTTTGCCCTAACATATAGGGAATTTCTGCTTTTTTGCCGCACAATTAGGAGAATTTCTGCATTTTTTCTCCATAATACAAGGAATTTCTGCTTTTTAGCCCAAAAATAAGTGGAATGTATACCTTTTGCCACAAAAAAGGGAAATTTCTTCATTTTTACTCCAAAATAAAAGGAATTTCTGCTTTTTTGCCTCTAAAAAAGTGGAATTTCTATGTTTTTCCCCCAAAACAAAGGGAATTTCTGTCTTTTTTGCCCCAAAATAAGGAAAATTTCTGAATTATTACAATGAAATAAGTGAAATTTCTGCAATATTGCCTCAAAATAAGGGAAATTTTGCTTTTTTCCCACAAATAAGAGAAATTTCAGCCTTTTTACCTCAAAATAAGAGGAATTTCTGCATTTTTCCCCTAAATATGGGAGATTTCTGCCTTTGCCCCAAAATAAGAAAAATTTCTGCAATTTTGTACCAAAATAAAAGAAATTTCTGCCTTTTTGTACCAAAATAGGAAAATTTCTGAATTTTTTTCTGAAATAAGTGAAATTTCTGCAATTTTGCCCCAAAATAAGGGAAATTTCTGGAATTTTGCCCCAAAATAAGTGGAATTTCTGAGTTTTGCCCCAAAATAAGGAGAATTTCTGTCTTTTGGCCCCAACATATAGGGAATTTCTGCCTTTTTGCCCCACAATTAGGGGAATTTCTGCAATTTTGCTCCAAAATACGGGGAATTTCTGCCTTTTTGCCTGAAAATAAGAAGAATGCATACTTTTTTGCCATAAAAAAGGGAAATTTCTTCAGTTTTGCTCCAAAATAAGGGGAATTTCTGCTTTTTTGCCTCTAAATAAGTGGAATTTCTGTCTTTATCCCCAAAAACAAAGGGAATTTCTGTCTTTTTTGCCCCAAAATAAGGAAAATTTCTGACTTATTACCCTGAAATAACTGAAATTTCTGCAATTTTGCTCGAAAATAAGGGAAATTTCTGCCTTTTTCCCGCCAAATAAGGGAAATTTAAGCCTTGTTACCTCAAAATAAGAGGAATTTCTGCATTTTTGCCCCAAAATATGGGAGATTTCTGCCTTTTTGTTCCAAAATAAGAATAATTTATGCAATTTTGTACCAAAATAAAAGAAACTTCTGCCTTTTTGCACCAAAATAAGAAAATTTCTGCTTTTTTTTCTGAAATAAGTGAAATTTCTGCAATTATGCTCCAAAATAAGTGAAATTTCTGCAATTTTGCCCCAAAATAAGGGAAATTTCTTCAGTTTTGCTCCAAAATAAGGGGAATTTCTGCTCTTTTGCCTCTAAATAAGTGGAATTTCTGTCTTTATCCCCCAAAACAAAGGGAATTTCTGTCTTTTTTGCCCCAAAATAAGGAAAATTTCTGACTTATTACTCTGAAATAAGTGAAATTTCTGTAATTTTGCTCCAAAATAAGGGAAATTTCTGCTTTTTTCCCCCAAATAAGGGGAATTTCAGCCTTTTTACCTCAAAATAAGAGGAATTTCTGCATTTTTTCCCCAAAATATGGGAGATTTCTGCTTTTTTGTTCCAGAATAAGAAAAATTTATGCAATTTTGTACCAAAATAAAAGAAATTTCTTCCTTTTTGCACCAAAATAAGAAAATTTCTGCTTTTTTTTCTGAAATAAGTAAAATTTCTGCAATTTTGCCCCAAAATAAGTGAAATTTCTGCCTTTTTGCCCCAAAATAAGGGGAATTTCAGCCTTTTTACCTCAAAATAAGAAGAATTTCTGCATTTTTGTTCCAAAATATGAGAAATTTGTGCTTTTTTTCCACAAAATAAGAAAAATTTCTGCAATTCTGTATCAAAATAAAAGAAATTTCTAAAATTTTGCCCCAAAATAAAAGAAATTTCTGATTTTTGCCTCGAAAAAATGAGAATTTCTGTATTTTTGCTCCAAAATTATGGGAGTTTCTGCAATTTTGTTCAAAATACAGGGAATTTCTGCCTCTTTTCCCGAAAATAAGGGGAACTTCTGCCGATTTGCCCCAAATAAAGGGAATTTCTGCATTTTTGCCCCAATATTAGGGGAATTTCTGCAATTTTGCTCCAAAATACGGGAAATTTCTGCTTTTTTGCCCGAAAATAAGAAGAATGCATACCTTTTTGCCATAAAAAAAATGAAATTTTTTCATTTTTGCTTCAAAATAAGGGGAATTTCTGCTTTTTTGCCTCTAAATAAGTGGAATTTCTGTCTTTTCCTTCAAAAGAAAGAGAATTTCTGTTATTTTGGCCCCAAAATAAGTAAAATTTCTGACTTATTACCCTGAAATAAGTGAAATTTCTCCAATTTTGCCCCAAAATAAAGGAAATTTCTGCCTTTTTGCCATTAAATAAGGGAAATTTCAGCCTTTTTACCTCAAAAGAAGGGGAATTTCTGCATTTTTGCCACAAAATAAAAGAAATTTCTGTGTTTTTGCCCCAAAATAAGAAAAATTTCTGCTTTTTTTCCCTGAAATAAGTGAAATTTCTGCAATTTTGCCCCAAAATAAGTGAAATTTCTGCAATTTTGCCCCAAAATAAGGGAAATTTCTGGAATTTTGCCCCAAAATAAGAGGAATTTCTGAGTTTTGCCCCAAAATAGGGAGAATTTCTGTCTTTTTGCCCCAACATATAGGGAATTTCTGCCTTTTTGCCCCACAATTAGGGGAATTTCTGCAATTTTGCTCCAAAATACGGGGAATTTCTGCTTTTTAGCCCAAAAATAAGTGGAATGTATACCTTTTGCCACAAAAAAGTGAAATTTCTTCATTTTTACTCCAAAATAAAAGGAATTTCTGCTTTTTTGCCTCTAAAATAGTGGAATTTCTGTCTTTTTCCCCCAAAACAAAGGGAATTTCTGTCTTTTTGCACCATAATAAGGAAAATTTCTGACTTATTACAATGAAATAAGTGAAATTTCTGCAATTTTGCCTCAAAATAAGGGAAATTTCTGCCTTTTTGCCCCCAAATAATGGGAATTTCAGCCTTTTTACCTCAAAATAAGGGGAATTTCTGCATTTTTGCCCCAAAATATGGGAGATTTCTGCCTTTTTGCCCCAAAATGAGAAAAATTTCTGCAATTTTGTACCAAAATCAAAGAAATTTCTGCCTTTTTGCACCAAAATAGGAAAATTTCTGAATTTTTTTTAAATAAGTGAAATTTCTGCAATTTTGCTTCAAAATAAGTGAAATTTCTGCAATTTTGCCCCAAAATAAGGGAAATTTCTGCAATTTTGCCCCAAAATAAGTGGAATTTCTGAGTTTTGCCCCGAAATAAGGAGAATTTCTGTCTTTTTGCCCCAACATATAGGGAATTTCTGCCGTTTTGCCCCACAATTAGGGGAATTTCTGCAATTTTGATCCAAAATACGGGGAATTTCTGCCTTTTGCCCGAAAATAAGAAGAATGCATACCTTTTTGCCATAAAAAAGAGAAATTTCTTCAGTTTTGCTCCAAAATAAGGGGAATTTCTGCTTTTTTGCCTCTAAATAAGTGGAATTTCTGTCTTTATCCTTCAAAACAAAGGGAATTTTTGTCTTTTTTGCCCCAAAATAAGGAAAATTTCTGACTTATTACCCTGAAATAAGTGAAATTTCTGCAATTTTGCCCCATAATAAGTGGAATTTCTGAGTTTTGCCCCAAAATAAGGAGAATTTCTGTCTTTTTGCCTCAACATACAGGGAATTTCTGCCTTTTCGCCCCACAATTAGGGGAATTTCTGCAATTTTGCTCCAAAATACGGGGAATTTCTGCTTTTTTGCCCGAAAATATAAAGAATGCATACCTTTTTGCCATAAAAAAGGGAAATTTCTTCATTTTTGCTCCAAAATAAGGGGAATTTATGCTTTTTTGCCTCTAAATAAGTGGAATTTCTGTCTTTTCCCCCCAAAACAAAGAAAATTTCTGTCATTTGGCCCCAAAATAAGGAAAATTTCTGACTTATTACCCTGAAATAAGTGAAATTTCTGCAATTTTGCCCCAAAATAAGGGAAATTTCTGCCTTTTTGCCACCAAATAAGGGAAATTTCAGCTTTTTTACCTCAAAATAAGGGGAATTTCTGCCTTTTTCCCACAAAATATTAGCAATTTCTGCCATTTTGCACCAAAATAAGGAAAATTTCTGCTTTTTTTCTCTGAAATAAGTGAAATTTCTGCAATTTTGCCCCAAAATAAGTGAAATTTCTGCAATTTTGCCCCTAAATAAGGGAAATTTCTGGAATTTTGCCCCAAAATAAGTGGAATTTCTGAGTTTTGCCCCAAAATAAGGAGAATTTCTCTCTTTTTGTCCTAAAAATATAGGGAATTTCTGCATTTTTGCCCCACATTTAGGGGAATTTCTGCAATTTTGCTCCAAAATACGGGGAATTTCTGCCTTTTTGCACGAATATATAAAGAATGCATACCTTTTTGCCATAAAAAAGGGAAATTTCTTCATTTTTGCTCCAAAATAAGGGGAATTTCTTCAATTTTGCTCCAAAATACGGGGAATTTCTTCTTTTTAGCCCGAAAATAAGGGGAATGTATACCTTTTGCCACAAAAAAGATAAATTTCTTCATTTTTGCTTCTAAATAAGAAGAATTTCTGCTTTTTTGCCTCTAAATAAGTGGAATTTCTGTCTTTTTCCCCCAAAACCAAGGAAATTTCTGTTTTTTGCCCCAAAATAAGGAAAATTTCTGACTTATTACCCTGAAATAAGTGAAATTTCTGCAATTTTGCCTCAAAATAAGGGAAATTTCTGCCTTTTTGCCCCCAAATAAGGGGAATTTCAGCCTTTTTACCTCAAAATAAGAGGAATTTATGCATTTTTGCCCCAAAATATAAGAGATTTATGCCTTTTTGCCCCCAAATAAGCAAAATTTCTGCAATTTTGTACCAAAATAAAAGAAATTTCTGCCTTTTGCATCAAAATAAGAAAATTTCTGCTTTTTTTCTGAAATAAGTGAAATTTCTCCAATTTTGCCCCAAAATAAGTGAAATTTCTGCAATTTTGCCCCAAAATAAGTGATATTTCTGGAATTTTGCCCCAAAATAAGTGGAATTTTTGAGTTTTGCCCCAAAATAAAGAGAATTTCTGTATTTTGCCCCAGCATATATGGAATTTCTGCCTTTTTGCCCCACAATTAGGGCAATTTATGCAATTTTGCTCCAAAATACGGGGAATTTCTGCTTTTTAGCCTGAAAATAAGGGGAATGTATACCTTTTGCCACAAAAAAGGGAAATTTCTTCATTTTATCACCAAAATAAGGGAAATTTCTGCTTTTTTGCTTCTAAATATGTGGAATTTCTGTCTTTTTTTCCCAAAACAAAGGGAATTTCTGTCTTTTTTGCCCGAAATAAGGAAAATTTCTGACTTATTACCATGAAATAAGTGAAATTTCTGCAATTTTGCCCCAGAATAAGGAAAATTTCTGCTTTTCGCCCCCAAATAAAGGGAATTTCTGCCTTTTTACCTCAAAATAAGGGGAATTTTTGCATTTTTACCACAAAATATTTGGAATCTCTGCATTTTTGCCCAAAAATAAGGAAAATTTCTGCCTTTTTACTATGAAATAAGTGAAATTTCTGCAATTTTGCCCCAAGATAAGTGAAATTTCTGCAATTTTGCTACAAAATTAGGGAAATTTCTGGAATTTTGCCCCAAAATAAGTGGAATTTCTGAGTTTTGCCCCAAAATAAGGAGAATTTCTGTCTTTTTGCCCTAACATATAGGGAATTTCTGCCTTTTTGCCCCACAATTAGGGGAATTTCTGCAATTTTGCTCCAAAATACGGGTAATTTCTGCTTTCTAGCCCAAATATAAGTGGAATGTATACCTTTTGCCACAAAAAAGGGAAATTTCTTCATTTTTACTCCAAAATAAAAGGAATTTCTGCTTTTTTGCCTCTAAAAAAGTGGAATTTCTGTCTTTTTCCCCCAAAACAAAGGGAATTTTTGTCTTTTTTGCCCCAAAATAAGGAAAATTTCTGACTTATTACACTGAAATAAGTGAAATTTCTGCAATTTTGCCTCAAAATAAGGGAAATTTCTCTCTTTTTGCCCCCAAATAAGGGAAATTTCGCCTTTTTTCCTCAAAATAAGAGGAATTTCTGCATTTTTGCTTCAATATATAGTGATTTCTGCCTTTTTGCCCCCAAAAAAGAAAATTTTCTGCAATTTTGTATTAAAATAAAAAAAATTTCTGCCTTTTTGCACCAAAATAGGAAAATTTCTGAATTTTTTTCTTAAATAAGTTAAATTTCTGCAATTTTGCCCCAAAATAAGTGAAATTTCTGCAATTTTGCCCCCAAATAAGGGAAATTTCTGGAATTTTGCCCCAAAATAAGTGGAATTTCTGAGTTTTGCCCCAAAATAAGGAGAATTTCTCTCTTTTTGTCCTAAAAATATAGGGAATTTCTGCATTTTTGCCCCACATTTAGGGGAATTTCTGCAATTTTGCTCCAAAATACGGGGAATTTCTGCCTTTTTGCACGAATATATAAAGAATGCATACCTTTTTGCCATAAAAAAGGGAAATTTCTTCATTTTTGCTCCAAAATAAGGGGAATTTCTTCAATTTTGCTCCAAAATACGGGGAATTTCTTCTTTTTAGCCCGAAAATAAGGGGAATGTATACCTTTTGCCACAAAAAAGATAAATTTCTTCATTTTTGCTTCTAAATAAGAAGAATTTCTGCTTTTTTGCCTCTAAATAAGTGGAATTTCTGTCTTTTTCCCCCAAAACCAAGGAAATTTCTGTTTTTTGCCCCAAAATAAGGAAAATTTCTGACTTATTACCCTGAAATAAGTGAAATTTCTGCAATTTTGCCTCAAAATAAGGGAAATTTCTGCCTTTTTGCCCCCAAATAAGGGGAATTTCAGCCTTTTTACCTCAAAATAAGAGGAATTTATGCATTTTTGCCCCAAAATATAAGAGATTTATGCCTTTTTGCCCCCAAATAAGCAAAATTTCTGCAATTTTGTACCAAAATAAAAGAAATTTCTGCCTTTTGCATCAAAATAAGAAAATTTCTGCTTTTTTTCTGAAATAAGTGAAATTTCTCCAATTTTGCCCCAAAATAAGTGAAATTTCTGCAATTTTGCCCCAAAATAAGTGATATTTCTGGAATTTTGCCCCAAAATAAGTGGAATTTTTGAGTTTTGCCCCAAAATAAAGAGAATTTCTGTATTTTGCCCCAACATATAGGGAATTTCTGCCTTTTTGCCCCACAATTAGGGGAATTTATGCAATTTTGCTCCAAAATACGGGGAATTTCTGCTTTTTAGCCTGAAAATAAGGGGAATGTATACCTTTTGCCACAAAAAAGGGAAATTTTTTCATTTTTGCACCAAAATAAGGGAAATTTCTGCTTTTTTGCTTCTAAATAAGTGGAATTTCTGTCTTTTTTTCCCAAAACAAAGGGAATTTCTGTCTTTTTTGCCCGAAATAAGGAAAATTTCTGACTTATTACCATGAAATAAGTGAAATTTCTGCAATTTTGCCTCAGAATAAGGAAAATTTCTGCTTTTCGCCCCCAAATAAGGGGAATTTCTGCCTTTTTACCTCAAAATAAGGGGAATTTTTGCATTTTTACCACAAAATATTTGGAATCTCTGCATTTTTGCCCAAAAATAAGGAAAATTTCTGCCTTTTTACTATGAAATAAGTGAAATTTCTGCAATTTTGCCCCAAGATAAGTGAAATTTCTGCAATTTTGCTACAAAATTAGGGAAATTTCTGGAATTTTGCCCCAAAATGAGTGGAATTTCTGAGTTTTGCCCCAAAATAAGGAGAATTTCTGTCTTTTTGCCCTAACATATAGGGAATTTCTGCCTTTTTGCCCCACAATTAGGGGAATTTCTGCAATTTTGCTCCAAAATACGGGTAATTTCTGCTTTCTAGCCCAAATATAAGTGGAATGTATACCTTTTGCCACAAAAAAGGGAAATTTCTTCATTTTTACTCCAAAATAAAAGGAATGTCTGCTTTTTTGCCTCTAAAAAAGTGGAATTTCTGTCTTTTTCCCCCAAAACAAAGGGAATTTTTGTCTTTTTTGCCCCAAAATAAGGAAAATTTCTGACTTATTACACTGAAATAAGTGAAATTTCTGCAATTTTGCCTCAAAATAAGGGAAATTTCTCTCTTTTTGCCCCCAAATAAGGGAAATTTCGCCTTTTTTCCTCAAAATAAGAGGAATTTCTGCATTTTTGCTTCAATATATAGTGATTTCTGACTTTTTGCCCCCAAAAAAGAAAATTTTCTGCAATTTTGTATTAAAATAAAAAAAATTTCTTCCTTTTTGCACCAAAATAGGAAAATTTCTGAATTTTTTTCTTAAATAAGTTAAATTTCTGCAATTTTGCCCCAAAATAAGTGAAATTTCTGCAATTTTGCCCCCAAATAAGGGAAATTTCTGGAATTTTGCACCAAAATAAGTGGAATTTCTGAGTTTTGTCCCAAAATAAGGAGAATTTCTGTCTTTTTGCCCCAAAATATAGGGAATTTCTCCCTTCTTGCCCCACCATTAGGGGAATTTCTGCAATTTTGCTTCAAAATACGGGGAATTTCTGCCTTTTTGCCCGAAAATAAGAAGAATGCATACCTTTTTGCCATAAAAAAGGGAAATTTCTTCAGTTTTGCTCCAAAATAAGGGGAATTTCAGCTTTTGTGCCTCTAAATAAGTGGAATTTCTGTCTTTTTCCCCCAAAACAAAGAGAATTTCTGTCTTTTTTGCCCCAAAGTAAAAACAATTTCTGACTTATTACCCTGAAATAAGTGAAATTTCTGCAATTTTGCCTCAAAATAAGGGAAATTTCTGCCTTTTTGCCCCCAAATAAGGGGAATTTCAGCCTTTTTACCTCAAAATAAGAGGAATTTATGCATTTTTGCCCCAAAATATAAGAGATTTATGCCTTTTTGCCCCCAAATAAGAAAAATTTCTGCAATTTTGTACCAAAATAAAAGAAATTTTTGCCTTTTGCATCAAAATAAGAAAATTTCTGCTTTTTTTCTGAAATAAGTGAAATTTCTGCAATTTTGCCCCAAAATAAGTGAAATTTCTGCAATTTTGCCCCAAAATAAGTGATATTTCTGGAATTTTGCCCCAAAATAAGTGGAATTTTTGAGTTTTGCCCCAAAATAAAGAGAATTTCTGTATTTTGCCCCAACATATAGGGAATTTCTGCCTTTTTGCCCCACAATTCGGGGAATTTATGCAATTTTGCTCCAAAATATGGGGAATTTCTGCTTTTTAGCCTGAAAATAAGGGGAATGTATACCTTTTGCCACAAAAAAGGGAAATTTCTTCATTTTTGCACCAAAATAAGGGAAATTTCTGCTTTTTTGCTTCTAAATATGTGGAATTTCTGTCTTTTTTTCCCAAAACAAAGGGAATTTCTGTCTTTTTTGCCCGAAATAAGGAAAATTTCTGACTTATTACCATGAAATAAGTGAAATTTCTGCAATTTTGCCACAGAATAAGGAAAATTTCTGCTTTTCGCCCCCAAATAAGGGGAATTTCTGCCTTTTTATCTCAAAATAAGGGGAATTTTTGCATTTTTACCACAAAATATTTGGAATCTCTGCATTTTTGCCCAAAAATAAGGAAAATTTCTGCCTTTTTACTATGAAATAAGTGAAATTTCTGCAATTTTGCCCCAAGATAAGTGAAATTTCTGCAATTTTGCCCCCAAATTAGGGAAATTTCTGGAATTTTGCCCCAAAATAAGTGGAATTTCTGAGTTTTGCCCCAAAATAAGGAGAATTTCTGTCTTTTTGCCCTAACATATAGGGAATTTCTGCCTTTTTGCCCCACAATTAGGGGAATTTCTGCAATTTTGCTCCAAAATACGGGTAATTTCTGCTTTCTAGCCCAAATATAAGTGGAATGTATACCTTTTGCCACAAAAAAGGGAAATTTCTTCATTTTTACTCCAAAATAAAAGGAATTTCTGCTTTTTTGCCTCTAAAAAAGTGGAATTTCTGTCTTTTTCCCCCAAAACAAAGGGAATTTTTGTCTTTTTTGCCCAAAAATAAGGAAAATTTCTGACTTATTACACTGAAATAAGTGAAATTTCTGCAATTTTGCCTCAAAATAAGGGAAATTTCTCTCTTTTTGCCCCCAAATAAGGGAAATTTCGCCTTTTTTCCTCAAAATAAGAGGAATTTCTGCATTTTTGCCCCAATATATAGTGATTTCTGCCTTTTTGCCCCAAAAAAGAAAATTTTCTGCAATTTTGTATTAAAATAAAAAAAATTTCTGCCTTTTTGCACCAAAATAGGAAAATTTCTGAATTTTTTTCTTAAATAAGTTAAATTTCTGCAATTTTGCCCCAAAATAAGTGAAATTTCTGCAATTTTGCCCCCAAATAAGGGAAATTTCTGGAATTTTGCCCCAAAATAAGTGGAATTTCTGAGTTTTTCCCCAAAATAAGGAGAATTTCTGTCTTTTTGCCCCAAAATATAGGGAATTTCTCCCTTCTTGCCCCACCATTAGGGGAATTTCTGCAATTTTGCTTCAAAATACGGGGAATTTCTGCCTTTTTGCCCGAAAATAAGAAGAATGCATACCTTTTTGCCATAAAAAAGGGAAATTTCTTCAGTTTTGCTCCAAAATAAGGGGAATTTCAGCTTTTGTGCCTCTAAATAAGTGGAATTTCTGTCTTTTTCCCCCAAAACAAAGAGAATTTCTGTCTTTTTTGCCCCAAAGTAAAAACAATTTCTGACTTATTACCCTGAAATAAGTGAAATTTCTGCAATTTTGCCCCAAAATAAGGGAAATTTCTGCCTTTTTGCCCCCAAATAAGGGGAATTTCAGCCTTTTTACCTCAAAATAGGAGAAATTTCTGCATTTTTGCCACAAAATATGGGAGATTTCTGCCTTTTCGCCCCAAAATAAGAAAAATTTCTGCAATTTTGTACCAAAATAAAAGAAATTTCTGCCTTTTTGCACCAAAATAAATAAATTCTGCTTTTTTTTCTGAAATAAGTGAAATTTCTGCAATTTTGCCCCAAAATAAGTGAAATTTCTGCAATTTTGCCTTAAAATAAGGGAAATTTCTGAAATTTTGCCCCAAAATAAGTGGAATTTCTGAGTTTTGCCCCGAAATAAGGAGAATTTCTGTCTTTTTGCCCCAACATATAGGGAATTTCTGCCTTTTTGCCCCAGAATTAGGGGAATTTCTGCAATTTTGCTCCAAAATACAGGGAATTTCTGCCTTTTTGCTCGAAAATAAGAAGAATGCATAGCTTTTTGCCATAAAAAAGGGAAATTTCTTTATTTTTGCTCCAAAATAAGGGGAATTTCTGCAATTTTGATCCAAAATACGGGGAATTTCTGCTTTTTAGCCCGAAAATAAGCGGAATGTATACCTTTTGCCACAAAAAAGGGAAATTTCTTCATTTTTACTCCAAAATAAAAGGAATTTCTGCTTTTTTGCCTCTAAAAAAGTGGAATTTCTGTCTTTTTCCCCCAAAACAAAGGGAATTTTTGTCTTTTTTGCCCAAAAATAAGGAAAATTTCTGACTTATTACACTGAAATAAGTGAAATTTCTGCAATTTTGCCTCAAAATAAGGGAAATTTCTCTCTTTTTGCCCCCAAATAAGGGAAATTTCGCCTTTTTTCCTC
The DNA here is from genome assembly GCF_963924665.1 of Micromys minutus. Taxonomy (NCBI): domain Eukaryota; kingdom Metazoa; phylum Chordata; class Mammalia; order Rodentia; family Muridae; genus Micromys; species Micromys minutus. The sequence continues at coordinate 43,027 of NW_027667388.1, read as the reverse complement.
AAAATAAGAGGAATTTCTGCATTTTTGCCCCAATATATAGTGATTTCTGCCTTTTTGCCCCAAAAAAGAAAATTTTCTGCAATTTTGTATTAAAATAAAAAAAATTTCTGCCTTTTTGCACCAAAATAGGAAAATTTCTGAATTTTTTTCTTAAATAAGTTAAATTTCTGCAATTTTGCCCCAAAATAAGTGAAATTTCTGCAATTTTGCCCCCAAATAAGGGAAATTTCTGGAATTTTGCCCCAAAATAAGTGGAATTTCTGAGTTTTTCCCCAAAATAAGGAGAATTTCTGTCTTTTTGCCCCAAAATATAGGGAATTTCTCCCTTCTTGCCCCACCATTAGGGGAATTTCTGCAATTTTGCTTCAAAATACGGGGAATTTCTGCCTTTTTGCCCGAAAATAAGAAGAATGCATACCTTTTTGCCATAAAAAAGGGAAATTTCTTCAGTTTTGCTCCAAAATAAGGGGAATTTCAGCTTTTGTGCCTCTAAATAAGTGGAATTTCTGTCTTTTTCCCCCAAAACAAAGAGAATTTCTGTCTTTTTTGCCCCAAAGTAAAAACAATTTCTGACTTATTACCCTGAAATAAGTGAAATTTCTGCAATTTTGCCCCAAAATAAGGGAAATTTCTGCCTTTTTGCCCCCAAATAAGGGGAATTTCAGCCTTTTTACCTCAAAATAGGAGAAATTTCTGCATTTTTGCCACAAAATATGGGAGATTTCTGCCTTTTCGCCCCAAAATAAGAAAAATTTCTGCAATTTTGTACCAAAATAAAAGAAATTTCTGCCTTTTTGCACCAAAATAAATAAATTCTGCTTTTTTTTCTGAAATAAGTGAAATTTCTGCAATTTTGCCCCAAAATAAGTGAAATTTCTGCAATTTTGCCTTAAAATAAGGGAAATTTCTGAAATTTTGCCCCAAAATAAGTGGAATTTCTGAGTTTTGCCCCGAAATAAGGAGAATTTCTGTCTTTTTGCCCCAACATATAGGGAATTTCTGCCTTTTTGCCCCAGAATTAGGGGAATTTCTGCAATTTTGCTCCAAAATACAGGGAATTTCTGCCTTTTTGCTCGAAAATAAGAAGAATGCATAGCTTTTTGCCATAAAAAAGGGAAATTTCTTTATTTTTGCTCCAAAATAAGGGGAATTTCTGCAATTTTGATCCAAAATACGGGGAATTTCTGCTTTTTAGCCCGAAAATAAGCGGAATGTATACCTTTTGCCACAAAAAAGGGAAATTTCTTCATTTTTACTCCAAAATAAAAGGAATTTCTGCTTTTTTGCCTCTAAAAAAGTGGAATTTCTGTCTTTTTCCCCCAAAACAAAGGGAATTTTTGTCTTTTTTGCCCAAAAATAAGGAAAATTTCTGACTTATTACACTGAAATAAGTGAAATTTCTGCAATTTTGCCTCAAAATAAGGGAAATTTCTCTCTTTTTGCCCCCAAATAAGGGAAATTTCGCCTTTTTTCCTCAAAATAAGAGGAATTTCTGCATTTTTGCCCCAATATATAGTGATTTCTGCCTTTTTGCCCCAAAAAAGAAAATTTTCTGCAATTTTGTATTAAAATAAAAAAAATTTCTGCCTTTTTGCACCAAAATAGGAAAATTTCTGAATTTTTTTCTTAAATAAGTTAAATTTCTGCAATTTTGCCCCAAAATAAGTGAAATTTCTGCAATTTTGCCCCCAAATAAGGGAAATTTCTGGAATTTTGCCCCAAAATAAGTGGAATTTCTGAGTTTTTCCCCAAAATAAGGAGAATTTCTGTCTTTTTGCCCCAAAATATAGGGAATTTCTCCCTTCTTGCCCCACCATTAGGGGAATTTCTGCAATTTTGCTTCAAAATACGGGGAATTTCTGCCTTTTTGCCCGAAAATAAGAAGAATGCATACCTTTTTGCCATAAAAAAGGGAAATTTCTTCAGTTTTGCTCCAAAATAAGGGGAATTTCAGCTTTTGTGCCTCTAAATAAGTGGAATTTCTGTCTTTTTCCCCCAAAACAAAGAGAATTTCTGTCTTTTTTGCCCCAAAGTAAAAACAATTTCTGACTTATTACCCTGAAATAAGTGAAATTTCTGCAATTTTGCCCCAAAATAAGGGAAATTTCTGCCTTTTTGCCCCCAAATAAGGGGAATTTCAGCCTTTTTACCTCAAAATAGGAGAAATTTCTGCATTTTTGCCACAAAATATGGGAGATTTCTGCCTTTTCGCCCCAAAATAAGAAAAATTTCTGCAATTTTGTACCAAAATAAAAGAAATTTCTGCCTTTTTGCACCAAAATAAATAAATTCTGCTTTTTTTTCTGAAATAAGTGAAATTTCTGCAATTTTGCCCCAAAATAAGTGAAATTTCTGCAATTTTGCCTTAAAATAAGGGAAATTTCTGAAATTTTGCCCCAAAATAAGTGGAATTTCTGAGTTTTGCCCCGAAATAAGGAGAATTTCTGTCTTTTTGCCCCAACATATAGGGAATTTCTGCCTTTTTGCCCCAGAATTAGGGGAATTTCTGCAATTTTGCTCCAAAATACAGGGAATTTCTGCCTTTTTGCTCGAAAATAAGAAGAATGCATAGCTTTTTGCCATAAAAAAGGGAAATTTCTTTATTTTTGCTCCAAAATAAGGGGAATTTCTGCAATTTTGATCCAAAATACGGGGAATTTCTGCTTTTTAGCCCGAAAATAAGCGGAATGTATACCTTTTGCCACAAAAAAAGATAAATTTCTTCATTTTTGCTCCAATAAAGAAGAATTTCTGCTTTTTTGCCTCTATATAAGTGGAATTTCTGTCTTTTTCCCCCAAAACAAAGGGAATTTCTGTTTTTTGCCCCAAAGTAAGATGAATTTCTGACTTATTACCCTGAAATAAGTGAAATTTCTGCAATTTTCCCTCAAAATAAGGGAAATTTCTGTCTTTTTGCCCCCAAATAAGGGAAATTTCAGCCTTTTTACCTCAAAATAAGAGGAATTTATGCATTTTGCCCCAAAATATAGGGGATTTCTGCTTTTTGCCCCCAAATAAGAAAAATTTCTGCAATTTTGTACCAAAATAAAAGAAATTTCTGCCTTTTTGCACCAAAATAAGAAAATTTCTGCTTTTTTTCTGAAATAATTGAAATTTCTGCAATTTTGCCAAAATAAGTGAAATTTCTGCAATTTTGCCCCAAAATAAGTGAAATTTCTGGAATTTTGTCCCAAAATAAGTGGAATTTCTGAGTTTTGCCCCAAAATAAAAAGAATTTCTGTCTTTTTGCCCCACAATTAGGGGAATTTCTGCAATTTTGCTCCAAAATACGGGGAATTTCTGCTTTTTAGCCTGAAAATAAGAAGAATGCATACCTTTTGCCACAAAAAAAAATTTCTTCATTTTTGCTCCAAAATAAGGGGAATTTCTGCTTTTTTGCTTCTAAATAAGTGGAATTTCTGACTTTTTCCCCCAAAACAAAAGGAATTTCTGTCTTTTTTGCCCCAAATAAGGAAAATTTCTGACTTATTACCCTGAAATAAGTGAAATTTCTTCAATTTTGCCCCCAAATAAGGGAAATTTCTGCTTTTTGCCCCCAAATAAGGGGAATTTCTGCCTTTTTACCTCAAAATAAGGGGAATTTTTGCAATTTTACCACAAAATATTTGGAATCTCTGCATTTTTGCCCCAAAATGAGGAAAATTTCTGCCTTTTTACCATGAAATAAGTGAAATTTCTGCAATTTTGCCCCAAGATAAGTGAAATTTCTGCAATTTTGCTACAAAATTAGGGAAATTTCTGGAATTTTGCCCCAAAATGAGTGGAATTTCTGAGTTTTGCCCCAAAATAAGGAGAATTTCTGTCTTTTTGCCCTAACATATAGGGAATTTCTGCCTTTTTGCCCCACAATTAGGGGAATTTCTGCAATTTTGCTCCAAAATACGGGTAATTTCTGCTTTCTAGCCCAAATATAAGTGGAATGTATACCTTTTGCCACAAAAAAGGGAAATTTCTTCATTTTTACTCCAAAATAAAAGGAATTTCTGCTTTTTTGCCTCTAAAAAAGTGGAATTTCTGTCTTTTTCCCCCAAAACAAAGGGAATTTTTGTCTTTTTTGCCCCAAAATAAGGAAAATTTCTGACTTATTACACTGAAATAAGTGAAATTTCTGCAATTTTGCCTCAAAATAAGGGAAATTTCTCTCTTTTTGCCCCCAAATAAGGGAAATTTCGCCTTTTTTCCTCAAAATAAGAGGAATTTCTGCATTTTTGCTTCAATATATAGTGATTTCTGACTTTTTGCCCCCAAAAAAGAAAATTTTCTGCAATTTTGTATTAAAATAAAAAAAATTTCTGCCTTTTTGCACCAAAATAGGAAAATTTCTGAATTTTTTTCTTAAATAAGTTAAATTTCTGCAATTTTGCCCCAAAATAAGTGAAATTTCTGCAATTTTGCCCCCAAATAAGGGAAATTTCTGGAATTTTGCACCAAAATAAGTGGAATTTCTGAGTTTTGTCCCAAAATAAGGAGAATTTCTGTCTTTTTGCCCCAAAATATAGGGAATTTCTCCCTTCTTGCCCCACCATTAGGGGAATTTCTGCAATTTTGCTTCAAAATACGGGGAATTTCTGCCTTTTTGCCCGAAAATAAGAAGAATGCATACCTTTTTGCCATAAAAAAGGGAAATTTCTTCAGTTTTGCTCCAAAATAAGGGGAATTTCAGCTTTTGTGCCTCTAAATAAGTGGAATTTCTGTCTTTTTCCCCCAAAACAAAGAGAATTTCTGTCTTTTTTGCCCCAAAGTAAAAACAATTTCTGACTTATTACCCTGAAATAAGTGAAATTTCTGCAATTTTGCCTCAAAATAAGGGAAATTTCTGCCTTTTTGCCCCCAAATAAGGGGAATTTCAGCCTTTTTACCTCAAAATAAGAGGAATTTATGCATTTTTGCCCCAAAATATAAGAGATTTATGCCTTTTTGCCCCCAAATAAGAAAAATTTCTGCAATTTTGTACCAAAATAAAAGAAATTTTTGCCTTTTGCATCAAAATAAGAAAATTTCTGCTTTTTTTCTGAAATAAGTGAAATTTCTGCAATTTTGCCCCAAAATAAGTGAAATTTCTGCAATTTTGCCCCAAAATAAGTGATATTTCTGGAATTTTGCCCCAAAATAAGTGGAATTTTTGAGTTTTGCCCCAAAATAAAGAGAATTTCTGTATTTTGCCCCAACATATAGGGAATTTCTGCCTTTTTGCCCCACAATTCGGGGAATTTATGCAATTTTGCTCCAAAATATGGGGAATTTCTGCTTTTTAGCCTGAAAATAAGGGGAATGTATACCTTTTGCCACAAAAAAGGGAAATTTCTTCATTTTTGCACCAAAATAAGGGAAATTTCTGCTTTTTTGCTTCTAAATATGTGGAATTTCTGTCTTTTTTTCCCAAAACAAAGGGAATTTCTGTCTTTTTTGCCCGAAATAAGGAAAATTTCTGACTTATTACCATGAAATAAGTGAAATTTCTGCAATTTTGCCCCAGAATAAGGAAAATTTCTGCTTTTCGCCCCCAAATAAGGGGAATTTCTGCCTTTTTACCTCAAAATAAGGGGAATTTTTGCATTTTTACCACAAAATATTTGGAATCTCTGCATTTTTGCCCAAAAATAAGGAAAATTTCTGCCTTTTTACTATGAAATAAGTGAAATTTCTGCAATTTTGCCCCAAGATAAGTGAAATTTCTGCAATTTTGCCCCCAAATTAGGGAAATTTCTGGAATTTTGCCCCAAAATGAGTGGAATTTCTGAGTTTTGCCCCAAAATAAGGAGAATTTCTGTCTTTTTGCCCTAACATATAGGGAATTTCTGCCTTTTTGCCCCACAATTAGGGGAATTTCTGCAATTTTGCTCCAAAATACGGGTAATTTCTGCTTTCTAGCCCAAATATAAGTGGAATGTATACCTTTTGCCACAAAAAAGGGAAATTTCTTCATTTTTACTCCAAAATAAAAGGAATTTCTGCTTTTTTGCCTCTAAAAAAGTGGAATTTCTGTCTTTTTCCCCCAAAACAAAGGGAATTTTTGTCTTTTTTGCCCAAAAATAAGGAAAATTTCTGACTTATTACCCTGAAATAAGTGAAATTTCTGCAATTTTCCCTCAAAATAAGGGAAATTTCTGTCTTTTTGCCCCCAAATAAGGGAAATTTCAGCCTTTTTACCTCAAAATAAGAGGAATTTATGCATTTTGCCCCAAAATATAGGGGATTTCTGCTTTTTGCCCCCAAATAAGAAAAATTTCTGCAATTTTGTACCAAAATAAAAGAAATTTCTGCCTTTTTGCACCAAAATAAGAAAATTTCTGCTTTTTTTCTGAAATAATTGAAATTTCTGCAATTTTGCCAAAATAAGTGAAATTTCTGCAATTTTGCCCCAAAATAAGTGAAATTTCTGGAATTTTGTCCCAAAATAAGTGGAATTTCTGAGTTTTGCCCCAAAATAAAAAGAATTTCTGTCTTTTTGCCCCACAATTAGGGGAATTTCTGCAATTTTGCTCCAAAATACGGGGAATTTCTGCTTTTTAGCCTGAAAATAAGAAGAATGCATACCTTTTGCCACAAAAAAAAATTTCTTCATTTTTGCTCCAAAATAAGGGGAATTTCTGCTTTTTTGCTTCTAAATAAGTGGAATTTCTGACTTTTTCCCCCAAAACAAAAGGAATTTCTGTCTTTTTTGCCCCAAATAAGGAAAATTTCTGACTTATTACCCTGAAATAAGTGAAATTTCTTCAATTTTGCCCCCAAATAAGGGAAATTTCTGCTTTTTGCCCCCAAATAAGGGGAATTTCTGCCTTTTTACCTCAAAATAAGGGGAATTTTTGCAATTTTACCACAAAATATTTGGAATCTCTGCATTTTTGCCCCAAAATGAGGAAAATTTCTGCCTTTTTACCATGAAATAAGTGAAATTTCTGCAATTTTGCCCCAAGATAAGTGAAATTTCTGCAATTTTGCTACAAAATTAGGGAAATTTCTGGAATTTTGCCCCAAAATGAGTGGAATTTCTGAGTTTTGCCCCAAAATAAGGAGAATTTCTGTCTTTTTGCCCTAACATATAGGGAATTTCTGCCTTTTTGCCCCACAATTAGGGGAATTTCTGCAATTTTGCTCCAAAATACGGGTAATTTCTGCTTTCTAGCCCAAATATAAGTGGAATGTATACCTTTTGCCACAAAAAAGGGAAATTTCTTCATTTTTACTCCAAAATAAAAGGAATTTCTGCTTTTTTGCCTCTAAAAAAGTGGAATTTCTGTCTTTTTCCCCCAAAACAAAGGGAATTTTTGTCTTTTTTGCCCCAAAATAAGGAAAATTTCTGACTTATTACACTGAAATAAGTGAAATTTCTGCAATTTTGCCTCAAAATAAGGGAAATTTCTCTCTTTTTGCCCCCAAATAAGGGAAATTTCGCCTTTTTTCCTCAAAATAAGAGGAATTTCTGCATTTTTGCTTCAATATATAGTGATTTCTGACTTTTTGCCCCCAAAAAAGAAAATTTTCTGCAATTTTGTATTAAAATAAAAAAAATTTCTGCCTTTTTGCACCAAAATAGGAAAATTTCTGAATTTTTTTCTTAAATAAGTTAAATTTCTGCAATTTTGCCCCAAAATAAGTGAAATTTCTGCAATTTTGCCCCCAAATAAGGGAAATTTCTGGAATTTTGCACCAAAATAAGTGGAATTTCTGAGTTTTGTCCCAAAATAAGGAGAATTTCTGTCTTTTTGCCCCAAAATATAGGGAATTTCTCCCTTCTTGCCCCACCATTAGGGGAATTTCTGCAATTTTGCTTCAAAATACGGGGAATTTCTGCCTTTTTGCCCGAAAATAAGAAGAATGCATACCTTTTTGCCATAAAAAAGGGAAATTTCTTCAGTTTTGCTCCAAAATAAGGGGAATTTCAGCTTTTGTGCCTCTAAATAAGTGGAATTTCTGTCTTTTTCCCCCAAAACAAAGAGAATTTCTGTCTTTTTTGCCCCAAAGTAAAAACAATTTCTGACTTATTACCCTGAAATAAGTGAAATTTCTGCAATTTTGCCTCAAAATAAAGGAAATTTCTGCCTTTTTGCCCCCAAATAAGGGGAATTTCAGCCTTTTTACCTCAAAATAAGAGGAATTTATGCATTTTTGCCCCAAAATATAAGAGATTTATGCCTTTTTGCCCCCAAATAAGAAAAATTTCTGCAATTTTGTACCAAAATAAAAGAAATTTTTGCCTTTTGCATCAAAATAAGAAAATTTCTGCTTTTTTTCTGAAATAAGTGAAATTTCTGCAATTTTGCCCCAAAATAAGTGAAATTTCTGCAATTTTGCCCCAAAATAAGTGATATTTCTGGAATTTTGCCCCAAAATAAGTGGAATTTTTGAGTTTTGCCCCAAAATAAAGAGAATTTCTGTATTTTGCCCCAACATATAGGGAATTTCTGCCTTTTAGCCCCACAATTCGGGGAATTTATGCAATTTTGCTCCAAAATATGGGGAATTTCTGCTTTTTAGCCTGAAAATAAGGGGAATGTATACCTTTTGCCACAAAAAAGGGAAATTTCTTCATTTTTGCACCAAAATAAGGGAAATTTCTGCTTTTTTGCTTCTAAATATGTGGAATTTCTGTCTTTTTTTCCCAAAACAAAGGGAATTTCTGTCTTTTTTGCCCGAAATAAGGAAAATTTCTGACTTATTACCATGAAATAAGTGAAATTTCTGCAATTTTGCCCCAGAATAAGGAAAATTTCTGCTTTTCGCCCCCAAATAAGGGGAATTTCTGCCTTTTTACCTCAAAATAAGGGGAATTTTTGCATTTTTACCACAAAATATTTGGAATCTCTGCATTTTTGCCCAAAAATAAGGAAAATTTCTGCCTTTTTACTATGAAATAAGTGAAATTTCTGCAATTTTGCCCCAAGATAAGTGAAATTTCTGCAATTTTGCCCCCAAATTAGGGAAATTTCTGGAATTTTGCCCCAAAATAAGTGGAATTTCTGAGTTTTGCCCCAAAATAAGGAGAATTTCTGTCTTTTTGCCCTAACATATAGGGAATTTCTGCCTTTTTGCCCCACAATTAGGGGAATTTCTGCAATTTTGCTCCAAAATACGGGTAATTTCTGCTTTCTAGCCCAAATATAAGTGGAATGTATACCTTTTGCCACAAAAAAGGGAAATTTCTTCATTTTTACTCCAAAATAAAAGGAATTTCTGCTTTTTTGCCTCTAAAAAAGTGGAATTTCTGTCTTTTTCCCCCAAAACAAAGGGAATTTTTGTCTTTTTTGCCCAAAAATAAGGAAAATTTCTGACTTATTACACTGAAATAAGTGAAATTTCTGCAATTTTGCCTCAAAATAAGGGAAATTTCTCTCTTTTTGCCCCCAAATAAGGGAAATTTCGCCTTTTTTCCTCAAAATAAGAGGAATTTCTGCATTTTTGCCCCAATATATAGTGATTTCTGCCTTTTTGCCCCAAAAAAGAAAATTTTCTGCAATTTTGTATTAAAATAAAAAAAATTTCTGCCTTTTTGCACCAAAATAGGAAAATTTCTGAATTTTTTTCTTAAATAAGTTAAATTTCTGCAATTTTGCCCCAAAATAAGTGAAATTTCTGCAATTTTGCCCCCAAATAAGGGAAATTTCTGGAATTTTGCCCCAAAATAAGTGGAATTTCTGAGTTTTGCCCCAAAATAAGGAGAATTTCTGTCTTTTTGCCCCAAAATATAGGGAATTTCTCCCTTCTTGCCCCACCATTAGGGGAATTTCTGCAATTTTGCTTCAAAATACGGGGAATTTCTGCCTTTTTGCCCGAAAATAAGAAGAATGCATACCTTTTTGCCATAAAAAAGGGAAATTTCTTCAGTTTTGCTCCAAAATAAGGGGAATTTCAGCTTTTGTGCCTCTAAATAAGTGGAATTTCTGTCTTTTTCCCCCAAAACAAAGAGAATTTCTGTCTTTTTTGCCCCAAAGTAAAAACAATTTCTGACTTATTACCCTGAAATAAGTGAAATTTCTGCAATTTTGCCCCAAAATAAGGGAAATTTCTGCCTTTTTGCCCCCAAATAAGGGGAATTTCAGCCTTTTTACCTCAAAATAGGAGAAATTTCTGCATTTTTGCCACAAAATATGGGAGATTTCTGCCTTTTCGCCCCAAAATAAGAAAAATTTCTGCAATTTTGTACCAAAATAAAAGAAATTTCTGCCTTTTTGCACCAAAATAAATAAATTCTGCTTTTTTTTCTGAAATAAGTGAAATTTCTGCAATTTTGCCCCAAAATAAGTGAAATTTCTGCAATTTTGCCTTAAAATAAGGGAAATTTCTGAAATTTTGCCCCAAAATAAGTGGAATTTCTGAGTTTTGCCCCGAAATAAGGAGAATTTCTGTCTTTTTGCCCCAACATATAGGGAATTTCTGCCTTTTTGCCCCAGAATTAGGGGAATTTCTGCAATTTTGCTCCAAAATACAGGGAATTTCTGCCTTTTTGCCCGAAAATAAGAAGAATGCATACCTTTTTGCAATAAAAAAGGGAAATTTCTTCAGTTTTGCTCCAAAATAAGGGGAATTTCTGCTTTTTTGCCTCTAAATAAGTGGAATTTCTGTCTTTATCCCCAAAAACAAAGGGAATTTCTGTTTTTTTGCCCCAAAATAAGGAAAATTTCTGACTTATTACCCTGAAATAAGTGAAATTTCTGCAATTTTGCTCGAAAATAAGGGAAATTTCTGCCTTTTTCCCCCCAAATAAGGGGAATTTAAGCCTTGTTACCTCAAAATAAGAGGAATTGCTGCATTTTTGCCCCAAAATATGGGAGATTTCTGCCTTTTTCTTCCAAAATAAGAATAATTTATGCAATTTTGTACCAAAATAAAAGAAATTTCTGCCTTTTTGCACCAAAATAAGAAAATTTCTGCTTTTTTTCTGAAATAAGTGAAATTTCTGCAATTTTGCTCCAAAATAAGTGAAATTTCTGCAATTTTGCCCCAAAATAAGGGAAATTTCTGGAATTTTGCCCTAAAATAAGTGGAATTTCTGAGTTTTGCCCCAAAATAAGGAGAATTTCTGTCTTTTTGCCACAACATATAGGGAATTTCTCCCTTTTTGCCCCACAATTAGGGGAATTTCTGCAATTTTGCTCCAAAATAGGGGAATTTCTGCCTTTTTGCCCGAAAATAAGAAGAATGCATACCTTTTTGCCATAAAAAAAGAAAATTTCTTCAGTTTTGCCCCAAAATAAGGGAAATTTCTGCAATTTTGCCCCAATGTAAAGGAAATTTCTGCAATTTTGCCCCAAAATAAGGGGAATTTCTGACTGTTTGCTCCCGAAAAAGGAGATTTTCTGTCTTTTTGCCCCATAATAAGGAGAATTTCTGCATTTTTGCCCAAAAATTATGAGAATTTCTGCAATTTTCCTTCAAAATACAGGGAATTTCTGTTTTTTAGCCCCAAAATAAAGGGAATTTCTGCATTTTACCTCAAATTGAGAATAATTTCTGCCTTTTGCCTCAAAATAAGGGGAATTTTCTGCCTTTTTGTTTCAAAATAAGATAAATTTCTTCAATTTTGTACCATAATAAAAGAAATTTCTGCTCTTTGCCCCAAAATAAAAGGAATTTCTGACTTTTTGCCCTGAAATAAATGAAATTTCTGCAATTTTGCCCGAAAATAAGAGAAATTTGTGCCTCTTTGCCCCAAAATAAGAAGTTTTGCCTTTTGCCCCAAAATATGGGGAATTTCAGCATTTTACCTCAAAATAAGAATTTCAGCCTTTTTGCCCCAAAATAAGGAAAATTTCTGCAATTTTGCCCCAAAATAAGGGGAATTTCTTCCTTTTTGCCCCAAAATAAAGGATATTTCAGCCTTTTTACCTGAAAATAAGTGAAATTTCTGCAATTTTGCCCCAAATAAGGGAAATTTCTGCAATTTTGCCTCAAAATAAGGTAAATTCCTGCAATTTTGCCCCAAAATAAGTGGAATTTCTGAGTTTTGCCCCAAAATAAGGAGAATTTCTGTCTTTTTGCCCCAACATATAGGGAATTTCTGCATTTTTGCCCCACAATTAGGGGATTTTCTGCAATTGTGCTCCAAAAAAACGGGATATTTCTGCTTTTTTGCCCGAAAATAAGGGGAATATATACCTTTTGCCACAAAAAAGGGAAATTTCTTCATTTTTGCCCCAAAATAAGAGGAATTTCTGCCTTCTTACCTCAAAATAAGTGAAATTTCTGCCTTTTTACCCAAAAATAAACGGAATTTCTGACTTTTAGCCCCAAAATAAAAGGAATTTTTGAATTTTGCCCTGAAATAAGTGAAATTTCTGCAATTTTGCCCCTAAATAAGGGAAATTTCTGCCTTTTTGCCCCCAAATAAGGGGAATTTCAGCCTTTTTACCTCAAAATAAAGGGAATTTCTGCATTTTTGCCACAAAATATTAGGAATTTCTGCCTTTTTGCCCCAAAATAAGAAAAATTTCTGCCTTTTTTTTATCTGAAATAAGTGAAATTTCTGCAATTTTGCCCCAAAATAAGTGAAATTTCTGCAAATTTCCCCAAAATAAGGGAAATTTCTGGAATTTTGCCCCAAAATAAGTGGAATTTCTGAGTTTTGCCCCAAAATAAGGAGAATTTCTGTCTTTTTGCCCCAACATATAGGGAATTTCTGCCTTTTTGCCCCACAATTAGGGGATTTTCTGCAATTGTGCTCCAAAAAACGGGATATTTCTGCTTTTTTGCCCGAAAATAAGGAGAATATATACCTTTTGCCACAAAAAAAGGGAAATTTCTTCATTTTTGTCCCAAAATAAGAGGAATTTCTGCCTTCTTACCTCACAATAAGTGAAATTTCTGCCTTTTTACCCAAAAATAAACAAAATTTCTCTTTTTGCCCAAAAATAAAAGGAATTTTTGAATTTTGCCCTGAAATAAGTGAAATTTCTGCAATTTTGCCCCAAAATAAGGGAAATTTTTGCCTTTTTGCCACAAAATAAAGGGAATTTCTGTCTTTTTGCCCCAAAATAAGGGATATTTCAGCACTTTACCTCATGATAAGAGGAATCTCTTCCTTTTTGCCCCAAAATATGGGGAATTTCTTCATTTTTGCCCCAAAATAAAGAAAATTTCTGCAATTTTGTACCAAAATAAAAGAAATTTCTGCCTTTTTGCCCCAAAATAAGAAAAATTTCTGTGCTTTTTCCCTGAAATAAGTGAAATTTCTGCAATTTTGCCCCAAAATAAGGGAAATTTCTGCAATTTTGCCCCAAAATAAAGGAAATTTCTGCAATTTTGCCCCAAAATAATAGGAATTTCTGCCTTTTTGCCGAAAAAAAAGGGGAATTTCATCATTTTACCTCCAAATAAGGGGAATTTCTGCCTTTTTGCCACAAAATATGGGGAATATCTGCCCTATTGCCCTTAAATAAGGAAAATTTCTGCTTTTCTGCCCCAATTAACGGGAATTTCTGCCTTTTTGCCACAAAGTAAAGGGAATTTCTGCCTTTTTACCCCAAAATAACGGGAATTTCAGCCTTTTTACCTCAAAATAAGGGGAATTTCTGCCTTTTTCCCCAAAATATGGGTAATTTTTGCCTTTTTGTTCCAAAATAAGGAAAATTTCTACAATTTTGTATCAAAATAAAAGAAATTTCTGCTTTTTGCCCGAAAATAAAAGGAATTTCTGACTTTTTGCCCTGAAATAAATGAAATTCCTGCAATTATGCCCGAAAATAAGGGAAATTTGTGTATTTTTGCCTCCAAATGAGGGGAATTTCTGCCTTTTTGCCCCAAAATATGGGGAATTTCAGGATTTTACCTCATAATAAAGGAAATTTTAGGCTTTTTGCACCAAAATATGGGAAATTTCTGCCTTTTTGCCACAAAATAAGAAAAATTTCTGCAAGTCTGTAACAATATAAAAGAAATTTCTAAAATTTTGACCCGAAATAAGGGAAATTTCTGATTTTTGCCCCAAAATAATGAGAATTTCTCTATTTTTGCCCCAAAATAAAGGGAATTTCTGCCTTTATGCCCCAAAATTAGGGGAGTTTCTGCAATTTTGCTCCAAAATAAGAGGAATTTCTGCTTTTTTACCCGAAATTAAGTGGATTTTCTGCCTTTTTGCCCCTAAAGAAAAAAAATTTCTGCAACTTTATTCCAAAATAAGGGGAATTTCTGCCTTTCTGCCTTAAAATAAGGGGAATTTCTGTCTTTTTGCCCTGAAATATGTGAAATTTCTGCAATTTTACCCCAAAATAAGGTGAATTTCTGCCTTTTTGCCCCAAAATAATGGGAATTTCTGCCTTTTTGCCCCAAAATAAGAAAAATTTTGCTTTTTTTCTCTGAAATAAGTGAAATTTCTGCAATTTTGCCCCAAAATAAGGGAAATTTTTGCCTTTTTGCCACAAAATAAAGGGAATTTCTGTCTTTTTGCCCCAAAATAAGGGATATTTCAGCATTTTACCTCATGATAAGGGGAATCTCTTCCTTTTTGCCCCAAAATATGGGGAATTTCTTCATTTTTGCCCCAAAATAAAGAAAATTTCTGCAATTTTGTACCAAAATAAAAGAAATTTCTGCCTTTTTGCCCCAAAATAAGAGAAATTTCTGTGCTTTTTCCCTGAAATAAGTGAAATTTCTGCAATTTTGCCCCAAAATAAGGGAAATTTTGCAATTTTGCCCCAAAATAAAGGAAATTTTTGCAATTTTGCCCCAAAATAATAGGAATTTCTGCCTTTTTGCCGAAAAAAAGGGGGAATTTCATCATTTTACCTCCAAATAAGGGGAATTTCTGCCTTTTTGCCACAAAATATGGGGAATATCTGCCCTATTGCCCTTAAATAAGGAAAATTTCTGCTTTTCTGCCCCAATTAACGGGAATTTCTGCCTTTTTGCCACAAAGTGAAGAGAAATTTCTGCCTTTTTACCCCAAAATAACGGGAATTTCAGCCTTTTTACCTCAAAATAAGGGGAATTTCTGCCTTTTTCCCCAAAATATGGGTAATTTTTGCCTTTTTGTTCCAAAATAAGGAAAATTTCTACAATTTTGTATCAAAATAAAAGAAATTTCTGCTTTTTGCCCCAAAATAAAAGGAATTTCTGACTTTTTGCCCTGAAATAAATGAAATTCCTGCAATTATGCCCGAAAATAAGGGAAATTTGTGTATTTTTGCCTCCAAATGAGGGGAATTTCTGCCTTTTTGCCCCAAAATATGGGGAATTTCAGGATTTTACCTCATAATAAAGGAAATTTTAGGCTTTTTGCACCAAAATATGGGAAATTTCTGCCTTTTTGCCACAAAATAAGAAAAATTTCTGCAAGTCTGTAACAATATAAAAGAAATTTCTAAAATTTTGACCCGAAATAAGGGAAATTTCTGATTTTTGCCCCAAAATAATGAGAATTTCTCTATTTTTGCCCCAAAATAAAGGGAATTTCTGCCTTTATGCCCCAAAATTAGGGGAGTTTCTGCAATTTTGCTCCAAAATAAGAGGAATTTCTGCTTTTTTACCCGAAATTAAGTGGATTTTCTGCCTTTTTGCCCCTAAAGAAAAAAAATTTCTGCAACTTTATTCCAAAATAAGGGGAATTTCTGCCTTTCTGCCTTAAAATAAGGGGAATTTCTGTCTTTTTGCCCTGAAATATGTGAAATTTCTGCAATTTTACCCCAAAATAAGGTGAATTTCTGCCTTTTTGCCCCAAAATAATGGGAATTTCTGCCTTTTTGCCCCAAAATAAGAAAAATTTTGCTTTTTTTCTCTGAAATAAGTGAAATTTCTGCAATTTTGCCCCAAAATAAGGGAAATTTTTGCCTTTTTGCCACAAAATAAAGGGAATTTCTGTCTTTTTGCCCCAAAATAAGGGATATTTCAGCATTTTACCTCATGATAAGGGGAATCTCTTCCTTTTTGCCCCAAAATATGGGGAATTTCTTCATTTTTGCCCCAAAATAAAGAAAATTTCTGCAATTTTGTACCAAAATAAAAGAAATTTCTGCCTTTTTGCCCCAAAATAAGAGAAATTTCTGTGCTTTTTCCCTGAAATAAGTGAAATTTCTGCAATTTTGCCCCAAAATAAGGGAAATTTCTGCAATTTTGCCCCAAAATAAAGGAAATTTTTGCAATTTTGCCCCAAAATAATAGGAATTTCTGCCTTTTTGCCGAAAAAAAGGGGGAATTTCATCATTTTACCTCCAAATAAGGGGAATTTCTGCCTTTTTGCCACAAAATATGGGGAATATCTGCCCTATTGCCCTTAAATAAGGAAAATTTCTGCTTTTCTGCCCCAATTAACGGGAATTTCTGCCTTTTTGCCACAAAGTGAAGAGAAATTTCTGCCTTTTTACCCCAAAATAACGGGAATTTCAGCCTTTTTACCTCAAAATAAGGGGAATTTCTGCCTTTTTCCCCAAAATATGGGTAATTTTTGCCTTTTTGTTCCAAAATAAGGAAAATTTCTACAATTTTGTATCAAAATAAAAGAAATTTCTGCTTTTTGCCCCAAAATAAAAGGAATTTCTGACTTTTTGCCCTGAAATAAATGAAATTCCTGCAATTATGCCCGAAAATAAGGGAAATTTGTGTATTTTTGCCTCCAAATGAGGGGAATTTCTGCCTTTTTGCCCCAAAATATGGGGAATTTCAGGATTTTACCTCATAATAAAGGAAATTTTAGGCTTTTTGCACCAAAATATGGGAAATTTCTGCCTTTTTGCCACAAAATAAGAAAAATTTCTGCAAGTCTGTAACAATATAAAAGAAATTTCTAAAATTTTGACCCGAAATAAGGGAAATTTCTGATTTTTGCCCCAAAATAATGAGAATTTCTCTATTTTTGCCCCAAAATAAAGGGAATTTCTGCCTTTATGCCCCAAAATTAGGGGAGTTTCTGCAATTTTGCTCCAAAATAAGAGGAATTTCTGCTTTTTTACCCGAAATTAAGTGGATTTTCTGCCTTTTTGCCCCTAAAGAAAAAAAATTTCTGCAACTTTATTCCAAAATAAGGGGAATTTCTGCCTTTCTGCCTTAAAATAAGGGGAATTTCTGTCTTTTTGCCCTGAAATATGTGAAATTTCTGCAATTTTACCCCAAAATAAGGTGAATTTCTGCCTTTTTGCCCCAAAATAATGGGAATTTCTGCCTTTTTGCCCCAAAATAAGAAAAATTTTGCTTTTTTTCTCTGAAATAAGTGAAATTTCTGCAATTTTGCCCTAAAATAAGGGAAATTTCTGCAATTTTTCCCCATAATAAGGGAAATTTCTGCAATTTTGCCCCAAAATAAGGGGAATTTCTGTTTTTTGCCCCCAAATAAGGAAAATTTCTGCAATTTTGCCCTAAAATAAGAATTTCTGCCTTTTTGCCCTAAAATAAGGAGAATTTCTGCCTTTTTGCCCAAAAATAAAGAAAATTACTGTATTTTTTTACCCTAAAATTAGGTGAATTTCTGCAATTTATTCTCCAAAATACGGGAATTTTCTGCCTTTTTTGCCGAAAATAAGGGGAATTTCTGACATTTTGCCGCGAAATAAGTGAAATTTCTGCAATTTTGCCCCAAAATAAGAGAAATTTCTGCAATTTTTTCCTAAAATAAGAGGATTATCTGCTTTTTTTGCCGAAAATAAGGGGAATTTCTGACATTTTGCCGCAAAAAAGTTAAATTTCTGCAGTTTTACCCCAAAATAAGGGGAATTTCTGCCTTTTTGCCCAAAAATTAGGGGAATTTCTGCAATGTTGCTCCAAAATACGGGGAATTTGTGCCATTTTGCCCAAAAATAAAGGGAATGTATACCTTTTTGCCATAAAAAAAGCAAATTTCTTCATTTTTGCCCCAAAATAAGGGGATTTTCCACCTTTTTGACTCAAAATAAGTGCAATTTCTGCCTTTTCCCCAAAATAAACAAAATTTCTGTCTTTTTGCCCCAAATTAAGGGGAATTACAGCCTTTTTACCTCAAAATAAGGGGAATTTCTGCCTTTTTGCCCCAAAATATGAGGAATTTCTGACTTTTTGCCCCAAAATAAGAAAAATTTCTGCAATTTTGTACCAAAATAAAAAAAATTTCTGCCTTTTTGCCCCCCAAAAAAAAATTTCGCCTTTTTTCCCTGAAATAAGTGAAATTTCTGCAATTTTGCCCCAAAATATGGAAATTTCTGCAATTTTGCCCCAATGTAAAGGAAATTTCTGCAATTTTGCCCCAAAATAAGGAAAATTTCTGACTGTTTGCTCCCAAAAAAGGAGATTTTCTGTCTTTTTGCCCCAAAATAAGGAGAATTTTTGCCTTTTGCCCGAAAATTATGAGAATTTCTGCAATTTTGCTTCAAAATACGGGGAATTTCTGCTTTCTAGCCCCAAAATAAAGGGAATTTCTGCATTTTACCACAAAATAAGAATAGTTTCTGCCTTTTGCCTCAAAATAAGGGGAATTTTCTGCCTTTTTGTTTCAAAATAAGAAAAATTTCTTCAATTTTGTACCATAATAAAAGAAATTTCTGCTCTTTGCCCCAAAATAAAAGGAATTTCTGAATTTTTGCCCTGAAATAAATGAAATTTCTGCAATTTTCCCCGAAAATAAGGGAAATTTGTGCCTTTTTGCCCCAAAATAAGAAGAATTTTTTCCTTTTGCCCCAAAATATGGGGAATTTCAGCATTTTACCTCAAAATAAGAAGAATTTCAGCCTTTTTGCCCCAAAATAAGAAAAATTTCTGCAATTTTGCCCCAGAATAAGGGGAATTTCTTCCTTTTTGCCCCAAAATAAAGGATATTTCAGTCTTTTTACCTGAAAATAAGTGAAATTTCTGCAATTTTGCCCCAAATAAGGAAAATTTCTGCAATTTTGCCCCAAAATAAGGTAAATTCCTGCAATTTTGCCCCAAAATAAGTGGAATTTTTGAGTTTTGCCCCAAAATAAGGAGAATTTCTGTCTTTTTGCCCCAACATATAAGGAATTTCTGCCTTTTTGCCCCACAATTAGGGGAATTTCTGTCTTTTTGCCCCAAAATAAGAAAAATTTCTGACTTATTACCCTGAAATAAGTGAAATGTCTGCAATTTTGCCCCAAAATAAGAAAAATTTCTGCCTTTTTGCACCCAAATAAGGGGAATTTCAGCCTTTTTACCTCAAAATAAGGGGAATTTCTGCATTTTTGCCACAAAATATTAGGAATTTCTGCCTTTTTGCCCCAAAATAAGAAAAATTTCTGCCATTTTTACCTGAAATAAAGGAAATTTCTGCAATTTTGCCCCAAAATAAGTGAAATTTCTGCAATTTTAACCCAAAATAAGGGAAATTTCTGAAATTTTGCCCCAAAATAAGTGGAAATTCTGAGTTTTGTCCCAAAATAAGGAGAATTTTTGTTTTTTGCCCCAACATATAGGGAATTTCTGCCTTTTTGCCCCACAATTTGGGGATTTTCTGCAATTGTGCTCCAAAATACGGGGAATTTCTGCCTTTTTGCCCAAAAATAAGGGGAATGTATACCTTTTGCCACAAAAAAGGGAAATTTCTTCATTTTTGCTGCAAAATAAGAGGCATTTCTGCCTTCTTACCTCAAAATAACTGAAATTTCTGCCTTTTTACCCAAAAATAAACGGAATTTCTCTCTTTTGTTTCCAAAATAAAAGGAATTTTTGAATATTTCCCTGAAATAGGTGAAATTTCTGCAATTTTGCCCCAAAATAAGGGAAATTTCTGCCTTTTTGCCACAAAAGAAAGGGAATTTCTGTCTTTTTGCCTCAAAATAAGGGTTTCTCTGCCTTTTTGCCAAAAACATGGGGAATTTCTGCATTTTCCCCAAAATAAAGAAAATTTCTGCAATTTTGTACCAAAATAAAAGAAATTTCTGCCTTTTTCCCCAAAATAAGAGAAATTTCTGTGCTTTTTCTCTGAAATAAGTGAAATTTCTGCAATTTTGCCCCAAAATAAGGGGAATTTCTGACTTCTTGTACTGAAATAAGGAGAATTTCTGTCTTTTTGTTCCAAAATAATGTGAATTTCTGCATTTTCCCTCAAAATTAGGGGAATATGTGCAATTTTGCTTCAAAATACGGGGAAATCTGCCTTATTGCACAAAAATAAAAGGAATTTCTGCATTTTTCACCAATATAAGGGGAATTTCTGAAATTTAGCTTTAAAATACGGGGAATTTCTGCGTTATTGTCCGAAATAAAGTGGAATTTCTGCCTTTTTGCCCTGAAATATTTGAAATTTCTGCAATTTTACCCCAAAATAAGGGGAATTTCTGTTTTTGGCCCCAAAATTAGGGGAATTTCTGCTTTTTGCCCCAAAATAAGGCAAATTTCTGACTTTTTGCCCTGAAATAATTGAAATTTCTGCAATTTTGCCCCAAAATAATAGGAATTTCTGCCTTTTTGCCGAAAATAAGGGGAATTTCATCATTTTACCTCTAAATAAGGGGAATTTCTGCATTTTTGCCACAAAATATAGGGAATTTCTGCCCTATTGCCCTTAAATAAGGAAAATTTCTGCTTTTCTGCCCCAATTAACGGGAATTTCTGCCTTTTTGCCACAAAGTAAAGAGAATTTCTGCCTTTTTGCCCCAAAATAACGGAAATTTCAGCCTTTTTACCTCAAAATAAGAAGAATTTCTGCCTTTTTCCCCAAAATATGGGTAATTTTTGCCTTTTTGTTCCAAAATAAGGAAAATTTCTACAATTTTGTATCAAAATAAAAGAAATTTCTGCTTTTTGCCCCAAAATAAAAGGAATTTCTGACTTTTTGCCCTGAAATAAATGAAATTCCTGCAATTATGCCTGAAAATAAGGGAAATTTGTGCCTTTTTGCCCCCAAATGAGGGGAATTTCTGCCTTTTTGCCCCAAAATATGGGGAATTTCAGGATTTTACCTCAACATAAGGGGAATTTCAGCCTTTTTGCACCAAAATATGGGGAATTTCTGACTCTTTGCCCCAAAATAATAAAAATTTCTGCAATTTTGTACCAAAATAAAAAAAATTTCTGCCTTTTTTCCCCGCAAAAAAAATTTCCGCCTTTTTTCCCTGAAATAAGTGAAATTTCTGCAATTTTGCCTCAAAATAAGGGAAATTTCTGCAATATTGCCCCAATGTAAAGGAAATTTCTGCAATTTTGCCCCAAAATAAGGGGAATTTCTGACTGTTTGCTCCCGAAAAAGGAGATTTTGTGTCTTTTTGCCCCAAAATAGGGAGAATTTCTGCCTTTTTGCCTGAAAATTATGAGAATTTCTGCAATTTTGCTTCAAAATACGAGGAATTTCTGCCTTTTAGCCCCAAAATAAAAAGAATTTCTGCATTTTACCTCAAAATAAGAATAATTTCTGCCTTTTGCCTCAAAATAAGGGGAATTTTCTGCCTTTTTGTTTCAAAATACGAAAAATTTCTTCAATTTTGTACCATAATAAAAGAAATTTCTGCTTTTTGCCCCAAAATAAAAGGAATTTCTGACTTTTTGCCCTGAAATAAATGAAATTCCTGCAATTATGCCCGAAAATAAGGGAAATATGTGCCTTTTTGCCCCCAAATGAGGGGAATTTCTGCCTTTTTGCCCCAAAATATGTGGAATTTCAGGATTTTACCTCAAAATAAGTAGAATTTTAGCCTTTTTGCCACAAAATAAGAAAAATTTCTGCAAGTCTGTAACAAACTAAAAGAAATTTCTATAATTTTACCCCAAAATAAGGGAAATTTCTGATTTTTGCACCAAAATAAGGAGAATTTCTCTATTTTTGCCCCAAAATAAAGGGAATTTCTGCCTTTTTGCCCCGAAATTAGGGGAGTTTCTGCAATTTTGCTTCAAAATATGAGGAATTTCTGCCTTTTTACCCGAAATTAAGTGGATTTTCTGCCTTTTTGACCCCAAATAAGGGAAATTTCTGCAATTTTATCCCAAAAGAAGGGAAATTTCTGCCTTATTGCCCCCAAATAAGGGGAATTTCTGCCATTTTGCCCTGAAATATGTGAAATTTCTGATATTTTAACCCAAAATAAGGTGAATTTCTGCCTTTTTGCCCCAAAATAATTGGAATTTCTGCCTTTTTGCCCCAAAATAAGAAAAATTTTTGCATTTTTTCTCTGAAATAAGTGAAATTTCTGCAACTTTGTCCAAAAATAAGGGAAATTTCTGCAATTTTTCCCCATAATAAGGGAAATTTCTGCAATTTTGCCTCAAAAGAAGGGGAATTTCTGTTTTTGCCCCCAAATAAGGGAAATTTCTGCAATTTTGCCCTAAAATAAGGGGATTTTCTGCCTTTTTTGCCGAAAATAAGGGGAATTTCTGACATTTTGCCGTAAAATAAGTGAAATTTCTGCAGTTTTACCCCAAAATAAGGGGAATTTCTGCCTTTTTGCCCAAAAATTAGAGGAATTTCTGCAATTTTGCTCCAAAATACGGGTAATTTCTGCCTTTTTGCCCGAAAATAAAGGGAATGTATACCTTTTTGCCATAAAAAAGCAAATTTCTTCATTTTTGCCCCAAAATAAGGGGATTTTCTACCTTTTTGACTCAAAATAAGTGCAATTTCTGCCTTTTCCCCAAAATAAACGAAATTTCTGTCTTTTTGCCCCAAAATAAGGGGAATTTCAGCCTTTTTACCTAAAAATAAGGGGAATTTCTGCCTTTTTGCCCCAAAATATGGGGAATTTCTGACTTTTTGCCCCAAAATAAGAAAAATTTCTGCAATTTTGTACCAAAATAAAAGAAATTTCTGCCTTTTTGCCCCCCAAAAAAAATTTCCGCCTTTTTTCCCTGAAATAAGTGAAATTTCTGCAATTTTGCCCCAAAATAAGGGAAATTTCTGCAATTTTGCCCCAAAATAAGGGAAATTTCTGCAAATTTGCCCCAAAATAAGGGAAATTTCTGCAATTTTGCCCCAATGTAAAGGAAATTTCTGCAATTTTGCCCCAAAAGAAGGGGAATTTCTGACTGTTTGCTCCCGATAAAGGAGATTTTCTGTATTTTTGCCCCAAAATAAGGGGAATTTCTGCCTTTTTGCCCGAAAATTATGAGAATTTCTGCAATTTTGCTTCAAAATACGGGGAATTTCTGCATTTTAGCCCCAAATTAAAAAGAATTTCTGCATTTTACCTCAAAATAAGAATAATTTCTGCTTTTTGCCTCAAAATAAGGGGAATTTTCTGCCTTTTTGTTTCATAATAAGAAAAATTTCTTCAATTTTGTACCATAATAAAAGAAATTTCTGCTCTTTGCCCCAAAATAAAAGGAATTTCTGTCTTTTTGCCCTGAAATAAATGAAATTTCTGCAATTTTGCCCGAAAATAAGGGAAATTTGTGCCTCTTTGTCCCAAAATAAGAAGAAGTTTTGCCTTTTTCCCCAAAATATGGGGAATTTCAGCATTTTATCTCAAAATAAGAATTTCAGCCTTTTTGCTTCAAAATAAGGAAAATTTCGGCAATTTTGCCTCAAAATAAGGGGAATTTCTTCCTTTTTGCCCCAAAATAAAGGATATTTCAGCCTTTTTACCTGAAAATAAGTGAAATTTCTGCTATTTTGCCCCAAATAAGGGAAATTTCTGCAATTTTGCCCCAAAATAAGGTAAATTCCTGCAATTTTGCCCCAAAATAAGTGGAATTTCTGAGTTTTGCCCCAAAATAAGGAGAATTTCTGTCTTTTTGCCCCAACATATAGGAAATTTCTGCCTTTTTGCCCAACAATTAGGGGAATTTCTTCATTTTTGCTCCAAACTAAGGGGAATTTCTGCCTTTTTGCCTTCAAAGAAGTGGAATTTCTGTATTTTCCCCCCAAAACAAAGGGAATTTCTGTCTTTTTTGCCCCAAAATAAGGAAAATTTCTGACTTATTACCCTGAAATAAGTGAAATGTCTGCAATTTTGCCCCAAAATAAGAAAAATTTCTGCCTTTTTGCCCCCAAATAAGGGGAATTTAAGCCTTTTTACCTCAAAATAAGGGGAATTTCTGCATTTTTGCCACAAAATATTAGGAAATTCTGCCTTTTTGCCCCAAAATAAAAAAAATTTCTGCCATTTTTACCTGAAATAAGTGAAATTTCTGCAATTTTGCCCCAAAATAAGTGAAATTTCTGCAATTTTGCCCCAAAATAAGGGAAATTTCTGGAATTTTGCCCCAAAATAAGTGGAATTTCTGAGTTTTGCCCCAAAATAAAGAGAATTTCTGCCTTTTTGCCCCACAATTAGGGGAATTTCTGCAATTTTGCTCCAAAATACGGGGAATTTCTGCCTTTTTGCCGAAAATAAGGGGAATGCATACTTTTTTGCCATAAAAAAGGGAAATTTCTTCATTTTTGCCCCAAATGAAGGGAAATTTCTGCCTTTTTGCCCTGAAATATGTGAAATTTCTGCAATTTTAGCCCAAAATAAGGTGAATTCCTGCCTTTTTGCCATCAAAATAATGGGAATTTCTGCCTTTTTGCCCCACAATTAGGGGATTTTCTGCAATTGTGCTCCAAAATACGGGGAATTTCTGCTTTTTTGCCCGAAAATAAGGGGAATGTATACCTTTTGCCACAAAAAAGGGAAATTTCTTCATTTTTGCTGCAAAATAAGAGGAATTTCTGCCTTCTTACCTCAAAATAAGTGAAATTTCTGCCTTTTTACCCAAAAGTAAACGGAATTTCTGTCTTTTTGCCCCAAAATAAAAGCAATTTTTGAATTTTGCCCTGAAATAAGTGAAATTTCTGCAATTTTGCCCCAAAATAAGGGAAATTTCTGGAATTTTGCCCCAAAATAAATGGAATTTCTGAGTTTTGCCCGAAAATAAGGAGAATTTCTGTCTTTTTGCCCCAACATATCGGGAATTTCTGCCTTTTTGCCCCACAATTAGGGGAATTTCTGCAATTTTGCTCCAAAATACGGGGAATTTCTGCCTTTTTGCCCGAAATTAAGGGGATTTTCTGCCTTTTTGCCCCCAAACAAGGGAAATTTCTGCAATTTTAACCCAAAATATGAAGAATTTCTGCCTTTTTACCCCCAAATAAGGGGAATTTCTGCCTTTTTGCCCTGAAATATGTGAAATGTTTGAAATTTTACCCCAAAAGAAGGTGAATTTCTGTCTTTGTGCCCCAAAATAATGGAAATTTCTGCATTTTGCCCTAAAATAAAAAAAATTTTTGTTTTTTTCTCTGAAATAAATGAAATTTCTGCAATTTTGCCTTACAATAAAAGAAATTTCTGCAATTTTTCCCCATAATAAAGGAAATTTCTGCAATTTTTTCTAAAATAAGGGGAATTTCTGATTTTTGCCACAAAATAAGGGGAATTTCTGCCTTTTTGCCTTAAAATAAAGAAAATTACTGCATATTTTACCCCAAAATTAGGTGAATTTCTGCAATTTTGCTCCAAAATACGGGAATTTTCTCCCTTTTCGCCGAAAATGAAGTGAATTTCTGCCATTTTGCCGCGAAATAAGTGAAATTTCTGCAGTTTTACCCCAAAATAAGGGGAAGTTCTGCGTTTTTGCCCCAAAATTAGAGGAATTTCTGCAATTTTGCTCCAAAATACAGGGAATTTCTGCCTTTTTGCCCGAAAATAAAAAGAATGTATACCTTTTGCCATAAAAAAGGGAAATTTCTTCATTTTTACTCCAAAATAAGGGGATTTTCCGCCTTTTTGACTCAAAATAAGTGCAATTTCTGACTTTTCCCCAAAAATAAACGGAATTTCTGACTTTTTGCCCTGAAATAAGTTAAATTTCTAAAATTTTTCCCCAAAAATAAGGGAAATATCTGCTTTTTGCCCCAAAATAAGGGGAATTTCTGACTTTTTGCCCCAAAATAAGGGGAATTTCTGCATATTTGCCCCAAATAATCGGAAATTTCTGACTTTTTGCCCCAAAATAAGAAAAATTTCTGCAATTTATACCAAAATAAAAAAAATTTCTGCCTTTCTGCCCCAAAATAAGAAAATTTCTGCTTTTTTTTCTGAAATAAGTAAAATTTCTGCAATTTTGCCTCAAAATAAGTGAAATTTCTGCAATTTTGCCCCAAAAGAAGGGAAATTTCTGGAATTGTGCCCCAAAATAAGTGGAATTTCTGAGTTTTGCCCCAAAATAAGATGAATTTCTGTCTTTTTGCTCCAACATATAGGGAATTTATGCCTTTTTGCCCCACAATTAGGGGAATTTCTGCAATTTTGCTCTAAAATACGGGGAATTTCTGCCTTTTTGCCCGAAAATAATAAGAGTGCATACCTTTTTGCCATAAAAAAATGAAATTTCTTAATTTTTGCTCCAAAATAAGGGGAATTTCTGCTTTTTTGCCTCTAAATAAGTGGAATTTTTGTTTTTTCCCCCAAACAAAGGGAATTTCTGTCTTTTTTGCTCCAAAATAAAAAAAATTTCTGACTTATTACCCTGAAATAAGTGAAATTTCTGCAATTTTGCCCCAAAATACGGGAAATTTCTGCCTTTTTGCCTCCAAAAAAGGGGAATTTCAGCCTTTTTACCTCAAAACAAGGGGAATTTCTTCATTTTTACCCCAAAATAATTGGATTTTCTGCCTTTTTGACTCAAAATAAGTGAAATTTCTGCAATTTTTGCCCAAAATAAGGGAAATGTCTGCTTTTTGCCAGAAAATAAGGGGAATTTCAGCATTTTTACCTCAAAATAAGGGGAATTTCTGCATTTTTGCCCCAAAATATGGGAAATTTCTGCCTTTTTGCCAAAAATAAAAATATTTCTGCAATTTTGTACCAAAATAAAAGAAATTTCTGTCTTTTTTTCCCTGAAATAAGTGAAATTTCTGCAATTTTGCCCCAAAATAAGTGAAATTTCTGCAATTTTGCCCCAAAATAAGGGAAATTTTTGGAATTTTGCCCCAAAATAAGTGGAATTTCTGAGTTTTGCCTAAAATAAGTAGAATTTCTGTCTTTTTGCCCCAACACATGGGGAATTTCTGCCTTTTTGCCCCACAATTAGGGGAATTTCTGCAATTTTGCTCAAAAATACGGGGAATTTCTGTCTTTTTGCCCGAAAATAAGAAAAATGCATAACTTTTTGCCATAAAAAAGGGAAATTTCTTCATTTTCGCTCCAAAATAAGGGGAATTTCTGCTTTTTTGCCTCTAAATAAGTGGAATTTCTGTCTTTTTCCCCCAAAACATAGAGAATTTGTGTCTTTTTTGCCCCAAAATAAGGAAAATTTCTGACTTATTACCCTGAAATAAATGAAATATCTGCAATTTTGCCCCAAAATAAGGGAAATTTCTGCTTTTTGCAACCAAATAAGGGGAATTTTAGACTTTTTACCTCGAAATAAGGGGATTTTCTGCATTTTTGCCCCAAAATATGAGAAATTTCTGCCTTTTTGCCCCAAATTAAGAAAATTTCTGCTTTTTTTTCTGAAATAAGTGAAATTTCTGAGTTTTGCTCTAAAATAAGGAGAATTTCTGTCTTTTTGCCCAAACATATAGGGAATTTCTGCCTTTTTGTCCCACAATTAGGGGAATTTCTGCAATTTTGCTCCAAAATACTGGGAATTTCTGCTTTTTAGCCTGAAAATAAGAAGAATGCATATTTTTTGCCACAAAAAAAGGAAATTTCTTCATTTTTGCTCCAAAATAAGGGGAATTTCTGCTTTTTTGCTTCTAAATAATTGGAATTTCTGACTTTTTCCCCCAAAACAAAAGGAATTTCTGTCTTTTTTTCCCCAAATAAGGAAAATTTCTGACTTATTACCCTGAAATAAGTAAAATTTCTGCAATTTTGTCGCAGAATAAGGGAAATTTCTGCTTTTTGCCCCCAAATAAGGGGAATTTCTGCCTTTTTACCTCAAAATAAGGGGAATTTTTGCAATTTTACCACAAAATATTTGGAATCTCTGCCTTTTTACCCCAAAATGAGGAAAATTTCTGCCTTTTTACCATGAAATAAGTGAAATTTCTGCAATTTTGCCCCAAAATAAGTGAAATTTCGGCAATTTTGCCACAAAATAAGGGAAATTTCTGGAATTTTGCCCCAAAATAAGTGGAATTTCTGAGTTTTGCCCCAAAATAAGGAGAATTTTTGTCTTTTTCCCCAACATATAGGGAATTTCTGCCTTTTGCCCCACAATTAGGGGAATTTCTGCAATTTTGCTCCAAAATACGGGTAATTTCTGCTTTTTAGCCCAAAAATAAGTGGAATGTATACATTTTGCCACAAAAAAGAAAAATTTCTTCATTTTTACTCCAAAATAAAAGGAATTTCTGCTTTTTTGCCTCTAAAAAAGTGGAATTTCTGTCTTTTTGCCCCAAAACAAAGGGAATTTCTGTGTTTTTTGCCCCAAAATAAGGAAAATTTCTGACTTATTACCCTGAAATAAGTGAAATTTATGCAATTTTGCCTCAAAATAAGTGAAATTTCTGCCATTTTGCCCCCAAATAAGGGGAATTTCAGCCTTTTTACCTCAAAATAAGAGAAATTTCTGCATTTTTGCCACAAAATATGGGAGATTTCTGCCTTTTTGCCCCAAAATAAGAAAAATTTTTGCAATTTTGTACCAAAATAAAAGAAATTTCTGCCTTTTTGCACCAAAATAAATAAATTCTGCTTTTTTCTGAAATAAGTGAAATTTCTGCAATTTTGCCCCAAAATAAGTGAAATTTCTGCAATTTTGCCCTAAAATAAGGGAAATTTCTGGAATTTTGCACCAAAATAAGTGGAATTTCTGAGTTTTGCCCCAAAATAAGGAGAATTTCTGTCTTTTTGCCCCAACATATAGGGAATTTCTGCATTTTTGCCCCACAATTAGGGGAATTTCTGCAATTTTGCTCCAAAATACAGGGAATTTCTGCCTTTTTGCCCGAAAATAAGAAGAATGCATACCTTTTTACCATAAAAAAGGGAAATTTCTTTATTTTTGCTCCAAAATAAGGGGAATTTCTGCAATTTTGATACAAAATACGGGGAATTTCTGCTTTTTAGCCCGAAAATAAGCGGAATGTATACCTTTTGCCACAAAAAAAGATAAATTTCTTCATTTTTGCTCCAATAAAGAAGAATTTCTGCTTTTTTGCCTCTAAATAAGTGGAATTTCTGTCTTTTTCCCCCAAAACAAAGGGAATTTCTGTTTTTTGCCCCAAAGTAAGAAAAATTTCTGACTTATTACCCTGAAATAAGTGAAATTTCTGCAATTTTGCCTCAAAATAAGGGAAATTTCTGTCTTTTTGCCCCCAAATAAGGGAAATTTCAGCCTTTTTACCTCAAAATAAGAGGAATTTATGCATTTTTGCCCCAAAATATAGGGGATTTCTGCTTTTTGCCCCCAAATAAGAAAAATTTCTGCAATTTTGTACCAAAATAAAAGAAATTTCTGCCTTTTTGCACTAAAATAAGAAAATTTCTGCTTTTTTTCTGAAATAATTGAAATTTCTGCAATTTTGCCAAAATAAGTGAAATTTCTGCAATTTTGCCCCAAAATAAGTGAAATTTCTGGAATTTTGTCCCAAAATAAGTGGAATTTCTGAGTTTTGCCCCAAAATAAAAAGAATTTCTGTCTTTTTGCCCCAACATATAGCAAATTTCTGCCTTTTTGTCCCACAATTAGGGGAATTTCTGCAATTTTGCTCCAAAATACGGGGAATTTCTGCTTTTTAGCCTGAAAATAAGAAGAATGCATACCTTTTGCCACAAAACAAGGAAATTTCTTCATTTTTGCTCCAAAATAAGGGGAATTTCTGCTTTTTTGTTTCTAAATAAGTGGAATTTCTGACTTTTTCCCCCAAAACAAAAGGAATTTCTGTCTTTTTTGCCCCAAATAAGGAAAATTTCTGACTTATTACCCTGAAATAAGTGAAATTTCTGCAATTTTGTCCCAGAATAAGGGAAATTTCTGCTTTTTGCCCCCAAATAAGGGGAATTTCTGCCTTTTTACCTCAAAATATGGGGAATTTTTGCAATTTTACCACAAAATATTTGGAATCTCTGCATTTTTGCCCCAAAATGAGGAAAATTTCTGCCTTTTTACCATGAAATAAGTGAAATTTCTGCAATTTTGCCCCAAAATAAGGGAAATTTCTGCAATTTTGCCCCAATGTAAAGGAAATTTCTGCAATTTTGCCACAAAATAAGGGAAATTTCTGGAATTTTGCCCCAAAATAAGTGGAATTTCTGAGTTTTGCCCCAAAATAAGGAGAATTTCTGTCTGTTTGCCCTAACATATAGGGAATTTCTGCATTTTGCCCCACAATTAGGGGAATTTCTGCAATTTTGCTCCAAAATACGGGTAATTTCAGCTTTTTAGCCTAAAAATAAGTGGAATGTATACATTTTGCCACAAAAAAAGGAAATTTCTTCATTTTTACTCCAAAATAAAAGGAATTTCTGCTTTTTTGCCTCTAAAAAAGTGGAATTTCTGTCTTTTTCCCCCAAAACAAAGGGAATTTCTGTGTTTTTTGCCCCAAAATAAGGAAAATTTCTGACTTATTACCCTGATGAAATAAGTGAAATTTATGCAATTTTGCCTCAAAATAAGTGAAATTTCTGCAATTTTGGCCCAAAATAAGGGAAATTTTTGGAATTTTGCCCCAAAGTAAGTGGAATTTCTGAGTTTTGCCCCAAAATAAGGAGATTTTCTGTTTTTTTGCTCTAACTTAGAGGGAATTTCTGCCTTTTTGCCCCACAATTAGCGGAATTTTTCAATTTTGCTCCAAAATACGGGTAATTTCTGCTTTTTAGCCTGAAAATAAGGGGAATGTATACCATTTGCCACAAAAAAGAAATTTCTTCATTTTTACTCCAAAATAAAAGGAATTTCTGCTTTTTTGCCCCAAAATAAGAAAAATTTCTGACTGACTACTCTGAAATAAGTGAAATTTCTGCAATTTTGCCCCAAAATAAGAAAAATTTCTGCCTTTTTGCCTCCAAATAAGGGGAATTTCAGCCTTTTTACCTCAAAATAAGAGGAATTTCTGCATTTTTGCCCCAAAATATGGGAGATTTCTGCCTTTTTGCCCCAAAATAAGAAAAATTTCTGCAATTTTGTACCAAAATAAAAGAAATTTCCGCCTTTTTGCACCAAAATAAGAAAATTTCTGCTTTTTTTTCTGAAATAAGTGAAATTTCTGCAATTTTGCCCCAAAATAACAGAAATTTCTGCAATTTTGCTCCCAAATAAAGGAAATTTCTGGAATTTTGCCTTAAAATAAGTGGAATTTCTGAGTTTTGCCCCAAAATAAGGAGAATTTCTGTCTTTTTGCCCTAACATATAGGGAATTTCTGCCTTTTCGCCCCACAATTAGGGGAATTTCTGCAATTTTGCTCCAAAATACGGGGAATTTCTGCCTTTTTGCCCGAAAATAAGAAGAATGCATACCTTTTTGCCATAAAAAAGGGAAAGTTCTTCATTTTTGCTCCAAAATAAGGGGAATTTCAGCTTTTTTGCCTCTAAATAAGTGGAATTTCTGTCTTTTTCCCCCAAAAGAAAGGGAATTTCTGTTTTTTTGCTCCAAATTAAGGAAAATTTCTGACTTATTACCCTGAAATAAGTGAAATTTCTGCAATTTTGCCCCAAAATAAGTGAAATTTCTGCAATTTTGCCCCAAAATAAGGGAAATTTCTGGAATTTTGCCCCAAAATAAGTGGAATTTCTGAGTTTTGCCCCAAAATTAGGAGAATTTCTGTTTTTTGCCCCAACATATAGGCAATTTCTGCCTTTTTGCCACACAATTAGGGGAATTTCTGCAATTTTGCACCAAAATACGGGGAATTTCTGCTTTTTAGCCTGAAAATAAGGGGAATGTATACTTTTTGCCACAAAAAAAAAATTTTCTTCATTTTTACTCCAAAATAAAATGAATTTTTGCTTTTTTGCCGCTAAAAAAGTGGAATTTCTGCCTTTTTCCCTCAAAACAAAAAGAATTTCTTTTTTTTTGCCCCAAAATAAAGAAAATTTCTGACTTATTACACTGAAATAAGTGAAATTTCTGCAATTTTGCCTCAAAATAAGGGAAATTTCTGCCTTTTTGCCCCCAAATAATGGTAATTTCAGCCTTTTTACCTCAAAATAAGAGAAATTTCTTCATTTTTGCCCCAAAATATGGGAGATTTCTGCCTTTTGCCCCAAAATAAGAAAAATTTCTGCAATTTTGTACCAAAAGAAAAGAAATTTCCGCCTTTTTGCACCAAAATAAGAAAATTTCTGCTTTTTTTTCTGAAATAAGTGAAATTTCTGCAATTTTGCCCCAAAAATAAGTGAAATTTCTGCAATTTTGCCCCAAAATACGGGAAATTTCTGGAATTTTGCCCCAATATCAGTGGAATTTCTGAGTTTTGACCCAAAATAAGGAGAATTTGTTTCTTTTTTCCCCAACATATAGGGAATTTCTGCCTTTTTGCCCCACAATTAGGGGAATTTCTGCAATTTTGCTCCAAAATACTGGGAATTTCTGCCTTTTTGCCCGAAAATAAGAAGAATGCATACCTTTTTGCCATAAAAAAGGGAAATTTCTTCATTTTTGCTCCAAAATAAGAGGAATTTCTGCTTTTTTGCCTCTAAATAAGTGGAATTTCTATCTTTTTCACCCCAAAACAAAGGAAATTTCTGTCTTTTTGGCCCCAAAATAAGGAAAATTTCTGACTTATTACCCTGAAATAAGTGAAATTTCTGCAATTTTGCCCCAAAATAAGTGAAATTTCTTCAATTTTGCCCCAAAATAAGGGAAATTTCTGGAATTTTGCCCCAAAATAAGTGGAATTACTGAGTTTAGCCCCAAAATTAAAAGAATTTCTGTCTTTTTGCCCTAACATATCGGAAATTTCTGCCTTTTTGCCCCACAATTAGGGGAATTTCTGCAATTTTGCTCCAAAATACGGGGAATTTCTGCTTTTTAGCCTGAAAATAAGGGGAATGTATATCTTTTGCCACAAAAAAAAAAAGAAATTTCTTCATTTTTACTCCAAAATAAAATGAATTTCTGCTTTTTTGCCGCTAAAAAAGTGGAATTTCTGTCTTTTTCCCCCAAAACAAAGGGAATTTCTGTATTTTTTGCCCCAAAATAAGGAAAATTTCTGACTTATTACACTGAAATAAGTGAAATTTCTGCAATTTTGCCTCAAAATAAGGGAAATTTCTGCCTTTTTCCCCCAAATAAGGGAAATTTCTACCTTTTTACCTCAAAATAAGAGGAATTTCTGCATTTTTTCCCCAAAATATGGGAGATTTGTGCCTTTTTGCCCCCAAAAAAGAAAAATTTCTTCAATTTTGTACCATAATAGAAATTTCTGCCTTTTTGCACCAAAATAGGAAAATTTCTGAATTTTTTTCTGAAATAAGTGAAATTTCTGCAATTTTGCCCCAAAATAAGTGAAATTTCTGCAATTTTGCCCCAAAATAAGGGAAATTTCTGTTTTTTACCCCCAAATAAGGGGAATTTCTGCCTTTTTACCTTAAAATAAGGGGAATTTCTGCATTTTGCCACAAAATATTTGGAATTTCTGCAATTTTGCCCCAAAATAAATGAAATTACTGCAATTTTGCCCCAAAATAAGTGAAATTTCTGCAATTTTGCCCCAAAATAAGGGAAATTTCTAGAATTTTGCCGCAAAATAAGTGGAATTTCTGAGTTTTGCCCCAAAATAAAAAGAATTTCTGTCTTTTTGCCCTAACATATAGGGAATTTCTGCCTTTTTGCCCCACAATTAGGGGATTTTCTGCAATTTTGCTCCAAAATACGGGTAATTTCTGCTTTTTAGCCCAAAAATAAGTGGAATGTATACCTTTTGCCACAGAAAAAGAAATTTCTTCATTTTTACTCCAAAATAAAAGGAATTTCTGCTTTTTTGCCTCTAAAAAAGTGGAATTTCTGTCTTTTTCCCCCAAAACAAAGGGAATTTCTGTCTTTTTTGCCCCAAAATAACGAAAATTTCTGACTTATTATTCTGAAATAAGTGAAATTTCTGCAATTTTGCCTCAAAATAAGGGAAATTTCTGCCTTTTTGCCCCCAAATAAGGGGAATTTCAGCGTTTTTACCTCAAAATAAGGGAAATTTCTGCTTTTTTGCCCCAAAATATGGGAGATTTCTGCCTTTTTGCCCCAAAATAAGAAAAATTTCTGCAATTTTGTACCAAAATAAAAGATAATTCTGCCTTTTTGCACCAAAATAGGAAAATTTCTGCTTTTTTTTCTGAAATAAGTGAAATTTCTGCAATTTTGCCCCAAAATAAGTGAAGTTTCTGCAATTTTGCCCCAAAATACAGGAAATTTCTGGAATTTTGCCCCAATATCAGTGGAATTTCTGAGTTTTGACCCAAAATAAGGAAAATTTGTTTCTTTTTGCCCCAACATATAGGGAATTTCTGCCTTTTTGCCCAACAATTAGGGGAATTTCTGCAATTTTGCTCCAAAATAAGAGGAATTTCTGCTTTTTTGCCTCTAAATAAGTGGAATTTCTGTCTTTTTCCCCCAAAACAAAGGGAATTTCTGTCTTTTTGGCCCCAAAATAAGGAAAATTTCTGACTTTTTACCCTGAAATAAGTGAAATTTCTGCAATTTTGCCCCAAAATAAGTGAAATTTCTGCAATTTTGCCCCAAAATAAGGGAAATTTCTGGAATTTTGCTCCAAAATAAGTAGAATTTCTGAGTTTTGCCCCAAAATAAGGAGAATTTCTGTCTTTTTGCCCTAACATATAGGGAATTTCTGCTTTTGCCCCACAATTAGGGGAATTTCTGCAATATTGCTCCAAAATACGGGTAATTTCTGCCTTTTTGCCCGAAAATAAGTGGAATGCATACCTTTTTGCCATAAAAAAGGGAAATTTCTTCATTTTTACTCCAAAATAAAAGGAATTTCTGCTTTTTTGCCTCTAAAAAAGTGGAATTTCTGTCTTTTTCTCCCAAAACAAAGGGAATTTCTGTCTTTTTTGCCCCAAAATAAAGAAAATTTCTGACTTATTACCCTGAAATAAGTGAAATTTCTGCAATTTTGCCTCAAAATAAGGGAAATTTCTGCCTTTTTGCCCCCAAATAAGGGAAATTTCAGCCTTATTACCTCAAAATAAGAGGAATTTCTGCATTTTTGCCTCAAAATATGGGGGATTTCTGCCTTTTAGCCCCAAAATAAGAAAAATTTCTGCAATTTTGTACCAAAATAAAAGAAATTTCTGCCTTTTTGCACCAAAATAGAAAAATTTCTGAATTTTTTTCTGAAATAAGTTAAATTTCTGCAATTTTGCCCCAAAATAAGTGAAATTTCTGCAATTTTGCCCTAAAATAAGGGAAATTTCTGGAATTTTGCACCAAAATAAGTGGAATTTTTGAGTTTTGCCCCAAAATAAGGAGAATTTCTGTCTTTTTGCCCCAACATATAGGGAATTTCCCCCTTCTTGCCCCACAATTAGGGGAATTTCTGCAATTTTGCTCCAAAATACGGGGAATTTCTGCCTTTTTGCCCAAAAATAAGAAGAATGCATACCCTTTTGCCATAAAAAATAGAAATTTCTTCAGTTTTGCTCCAAAATAAGGGGAATTTCTGCTTTTTTGCCTCTAAATAAGTGGTATTTCTGTCTTTATCCCCAAAACAAAGGAAATTTCTGTCTTTTTTGCCCCAAAATAAGGAAAATTTCTGACTTATTAGCCTGAAATAAGTGAAATTTCTGCAATTTTGCCCCAAAATAAGGGAAATTTCTGCCTTTTTGCCCCCAAATAAGGGGAATTTCAGCCTTTTTACCTCAAAATAAGAGAAATTTCTGCATTTTTGCCCCAAAATATGGGAGATTTCTGCCTTTTTGCCCCAAAATAAGAAAAATTTCTGCAATTTTGTACCAATTTAAAAGAAATTTCCGCCTTTTTGCACCAAAATAAGAAAATTTCTGCTTTTTTTTCTGAAATAAGTGAAATTTCTGCAATTTTGCCCAAAAATAAGGGAAATTTCTGCAATTTTGCCCCAAAATAAGGGAAATTTCTGGAATTTTGCCCCAATATCAGTAGAATTTCTGAGTTTTGACCCAAAATAAGGAGAATTTGTTGCTTTTTGCCCCAACATATAGGGAATTTCTCCCTTCTTGCCCCACAATTAGGGGAATGTCTGCAATTTTGCTCCAAAATACGGGTAATTTCTGCTTTTTAGCCCAAAAATAAGTGGAATGTGTACCTTTTGCCACAAAAAAGGGAAATTTCTTCATTTTTACTCCAAAATAAAAGGAATTTCTGCTTTTTTTGCCTCTAAAAAAGTGGAATTTCTGTTTTTTCCCCCAAAACAAAGGAAATTTCTGTCTCTTTTGCCCCAAAATAACGAAAATTTCTGACTTATTATCCTGAAATAAGTGAAATTTCTGCAATTTTGCCTCATAATAAGGGAAATTTCTTCCTTTTTGCCCCCAAATAAGGGAAATTTCAGCCTTTTTACCTCAAAATAAGAGGTATTTCTGCATTTTTGCCCCAAAATATGAAGATTTCTGCCTTTTTGCCCCAAAATAAGAAAAATTTCTGCAATTTGTACCAAAATAAAAGAAATTTCTGCCTTTTTGCACCAAAATAAATAAATTCTGCTTATTTTTCTGAAATAAGTGAAATTTCTGCAATTTTGCCCCAAAATAAGTAAAATTTCTGCAATTTTGCCCCAAAATAAGGGAAATTTCTGGAATTTTGCCCCCAAAATAAGTGGAATTTCTGAGTTTTACCCCAAAATAAGGAGAATTTCTGTCTTTTTGCCCCAACATATAGGGAATTTCTGTTTTTTTGCCCCACAATTAGGGGAATTTCTGCAATTTTGCTTCAAAATACGGGGAATTTCTGCCTTTTTGCCCGAAAATAAGAAGAATGCATACCTTTTTGCCATAAAAAAGGGAAATTTCTTTATTTTTGCTCCAAAATAAGGGGAATTTCTGCTTTTTTGCCTCTAAATAAGTGGAATTTCTGTCTTTTTCCCCCAAAACAAAGGGAATTTCTGTCCTTTTGGCCCCAAAATAAGGAAAATTTCTGACTTATTACCCTGAAATAAGTGAAATTTCTGCAATTTTGCCCCAAAATAAGGGAAATTTCTGCCTTTTTGCCCCCAAATAAGGGAAATCTCAGCTTTTTTACCTCAAAATAAGGGGAATTTCGGCATTATTGCCACAAAATATTAGGAAATTTTTCCTTTTTGCCCAAAAATAAGAAAAATTTCTGCCTTTTTTCCCTGAAATAAGTGAAATTTCTGCAATTTTACCCCAAAATAAGTGAAATTTCTGCAATTTTGCTTTAAAATAAGAAAAATTTCTAGAATTTTGCCCCAAAATAAGTGGAATTTCTGAGTTTTGCCCCAAAATAAGGAGAATTTCTGTCTTTTGCCCCAACATATAGGGAATTTCTGCCTTTTTGCCCTAAAATTAGGGGAATTTTTGCAATTTTGCTCGAAAATACGGGGAATTTCTGCCTTTTTGCCCGAAAATAAGAAGAATGCATACCTTTTTGCCATAAAAAAGGGAAATTTCTACATTTTTACTCCAAAATAAAAGTTATTTCTGCTTTTTTGCCTCTAAAAAAGTGGAATTTCTGTCCTTTCCCCCCAAAACAAAGGGAATTTCTGTTTTTTTTGCCCCAAAATAACGAAAATTTCTGACTTATTACTCTGAAATAAGTGAAATTTCTGCAATTTTGCCCCAAAATAAGAGAAATTCTTCTTTTTTGCCCCCAAATAAGGGGAATTTCAGCCTTTTTACCTCAAAATAAGAAAAATTTCTGCATTTTGCCCCAAAATATGAGAAATTTATGCCTTTTTGCCCCAAAATTAGGGGAGTTTCTGCAATTTTGCTTCAAAATAATGGGAATTTCTGCCTCTTTTTCCCGAAAATAAGGGGAACTTCTGCCGATTTGCCCCAAATAATAGGAATTTCTGCATTTTTGCCCCAATATTAGGGG
Organism: Micromys minutus; assembly: GCF_963924665.1. Classification (NCBI taxonomy): domain Eukaryota; kingdom Metazoa; phylum Chordata; class Mammalia; order Rodentia; family Muridae; genus Micromys; species Micromys minutus. The sequence continues at coordinate 5,259 of NW_027667388.1, read as the reverse complement.
AATTTCTGCAATTTTGCTCCAAAATACGGGAAATTTCTGCTTTTTTGCCAAAAATTAAGGGGATTTTCTGCCTTTTTGCCCCCAAACAAGGGACATTTCTGCAATTTTATCCCAAAATAAGGGGAATTTCTGGCTTTTTGCCCACATATAAGGGGAATTTCTACCTTTTTGCCCTGAAATATGTGAAATGTCTGCAATTTTACCACAAAATAAGGTGAATTTCTGCCTTTTGCCCCAAAATAATGGGAATTTCTGCATTTTGCCCTAAAATAAGAAAAGTTTTTGCTTTTTTTCTCTGAAATAAGTGAAATTTCTGCAATTTTGGCTCAAAATAAGGGAAATTTCTGCCCTTTTGCCCCCAAATAAGGGGAATTTCAGCCTTTTTACCTCAAAATAAGAGGAATTTCTGCATTTTTGCCCCAAAATATGGGAGATTTCTGCCTTTTTGCCCCAAAATAAGAAAGATTTCTGCAATTTTGTAACAAAATAAAAGAAATTTCTGCCTTTTTTCACCAAAATAAGAAAATTCTGCTTTTTTTCTGAAATAAGTGAAATTTATGTAATTTTGCCTGAAAATAAGTGAAATTTCTGCAATTTTGCCCCAAAATAAGGGAAATTTCTGGAATTTTGTCCCAAAATAAGTGGAATTTCTGAGTTTTGCCCCAAAATAAGGAGAATTTCTGTCTTTTTGCCCCAACATATAGGGAATTTCTGCCTTTTTGCCCCACAATTAGGGGAATATCTGCAAGTTTGCTCCAAAATACGGGGAATTTCTGCCTTTTTGCCCGAAAATAAAGGGAATGTATACCTTTTGCCACAAAAAAAGAAATTTCTTCATTTTTACTCCAAAATGAAAGGAATTTCTGCTTTTTTGCCTCTAAAAAAGTGGAATTACTGTCTTTTTCCCCCAGAACATAGGGAATTTCTGTCTTTTTTGCCCCAAAATAAGGAAAATTTCTGACTTATTACCCTGAAAAAAGTGAAATTTCTGCAATTTTGCCCCAAAATAAGTGAAATTTCTGCAATTTTGCCCCAAAATAAGGGAAATTTCTGCAATTTTGCCCCAAAATAAGTGGAATTTCTGAGTTTTTCACCAAAATAAGGAAAATTTCTGTATTTTGCCCCAACATATAGGGAATTTCTGCCTTTTTGCCCCACAATTAGGGGAATTTCTGCAATTTTGCTCTAAAATAGGGGGAATTTCTGACTTTTTGCCCGAAAATAAGAAGAATGCATAACTTTTTGCCATAAAAAAGGGAAATTTCTTCATTTTTGCTCCAAAATAAGGGGAATTTCTGCATTTTTGCCTCTAAATAAGTGGAATTTCTGTCTTTTTCCCTGAAAACAAAGGGAATTTCTGTCTTTTTTGCCCCAAAGTAAGAAAAATTTCTGACTTAGTACCCTGAAATAAGTGAAATTTCTGCAATTTTGCCCCAAAATATGGGAAATTTCTGCCTTTTTGCCCCCAAATAAGGGGAATTTCAGCCTTTTTACCTCAAAATAAGGGGAATTTCTGCATTTTTGCCTCAAAATATGGGAAATTTCTGCCTTTTTGCCCCAAAATAAGAAAATTTCTGCTTTTTTTCCCTGAAATAAGTGAAATTTCTGCAATTTTGCCCCAAAATAAGTGAAATTTCTGCAATTTTGGCCAAAAATAAGGGAAATTTCTGAAATTTTGTTCCAAAATAAGTGGAATTTCTGAGTTTTGCCCCAAAATAAGGAGAATTTCTGTCTTTTTGCCCTACAATTAAGGGAATTTCTGCAATTTTACTCCAAAATACGGGGAATTTCTGCCTTTTTGCCTGAAAATAAGAAGAATGCATACCTTTTGGCTATAAAAAGGGAAATTTCTGCAATTTTGCTCCAAAATAAGGGGAATTTCTGCTTTTTTGCCTCTAAATAAATGGAATTTCTGTCTTTTTCCACCCATACAAATGGAATTTCTGTATTTTTTGCCCCAAAATAAGGAAAATTTCTGACTTATTATCCTGAAATAAGTGAAATTTCTGCAATTTTGTCTCAAAATAAGGGAAATTTCTTCCTTTTTGCCCCCAAATAAGGGAAATTTCAGCCTTTTTACCTCAAAATAAGAGGAATTTCTGCATTTTTGCCCCAAAATATGAAGATTTCTGCCTTTTTGCCCCAAAATAAGAAAAATTTCTGCAATTTGTACAAAAATAAAAGAAATTTCTGCCTTTTAGCACCAAAATAAATAAATTCTGCTTATTTTTCTGAAATAAGTGAAATTTCTGCAATTTTGCCCCAAAATAAGTAAAATTTCTGCAATTTTGCCCCAAAATAAGGGAAATTTCTGGAATTTTGCCCCCAAAATAAGTGGAATTTCTGAGTTTTACCCCAAAATAAGGAGAATTTCTGTCTTTTTGCCCCAACATATAGGGGATTTCTGTTTTTTGCCCCACAATTAGGGGAATTTCTGCAATTTTGCTTCAAAATACGGGGAATTTCTGCCTTTTTGCCCGAAAATAAGAATAATGCATACCTTTTTGCCATAAAAAAGGGAAATTTCTTCATTTTTGCTCCAAAATAAGGGGAATTTCTGCTTTTTTGCCTCTAAATAAGTGGAATTTCTGTCTTTTTCCCCCAAAACAAAGGGAATTTCTGTCCTTTTGGCCCCAAAATAAGGAAAATTTCTGACTTATTACCCTGAAATAAGTGAAATTTCTGCAATTTTGCCCCAAAATAAGGGAAATTTCTGCCTTTTTGCCACCAAATAAGGGAAATTTCAGCTTTTTTACCTCAAAATAAGGGGAATTTCGGCATTATTGCCACAAAATATTAGGAAATTTTTCCTTTTTGCCCCAAAATAAGAAAAATTTCTGCCTTTTTTCCCTGAAATAAGTGAAATTTCTGCAATTTTACCCCAAAATAAGTGAAATTTCTGCAATTTTGCTTTAAAATAAGAAAAATTTCTAGAATTTTGCCCCAAAATAAGTGGAATTTCTGAGTTTTGCCCCAAAATAAGGAGAATTTCTGTCTTTTTGCCCCAACATATAGGGAATTTCTGCCTTTTTGCCCTAAAATTAGGGGAATTTTTGCAATTTTGCTCGAAAATACGGGGAATTTCTGCCTTTTTGCCCGAAAATAAGAAGAATGCATACCTTTTTGCCATAAAAAAGGGAAATTTCTACATTTTTACTCCAAAATAAAAGTTATTTCTGCTTTTTTGCCTCTAAAAAAGTGGAATTTCTGTCTTTTCCCCCCAAAACAAAAGGAATTTCTGTTTTTTTTGCCCCAAAATAACGAAAATTTCTGACTTATTACTCTGAAATAAGTGAAATTTCTGCAATTTTGCCCCAAAATAAGAGAAATTCTTCTTTTTTGCCCCCAAATAAGGGGAATTTCAGCCTTTTTACCTCAAAATAAGAAAAATTTCTGCATTTTTGCCCCAAAATATGAGAAATTTATGCCTTTTTCACCCAAAATTAGTGGAGTTTCTGCAATTTTGCTTCAAAATACAGGGAATTTCTGCCTCTTTTTCTGAAAATAAAAGGAACTTCTGCCGATTTGCCCCAAATAATAGGAATTTCTGCATTTTTGCCCCAATATTAGGGGAATTTCTGCAATTTTGCTCCAAAATACGGGAAATTTCTGCTTTTTTGCCAAAAATTAAGGAGATTTTCTGCCTTTTTGCCCCCAAACAAGGGACATTTCTGCAATTTTATCCCAAAATAAGGGGAATTTCTGCCTTTTTGCCCACAAATAAGGGGAATTTCTAACTTTTTGCCCTGAAATATGTGAAATGTCTGCAATTTTACCACAAAATAAGGTGAATTTCTGCCTTTTGCCCCAAAATAATGGGAATTTCTGCATTTTGCCCTAAAATAAGAAAAGTTTTTGCTTTTTTTCTCTGAAATAAGTGAAATTTCTGCAATTTTGCCTCAAAATAAGGGAAATTTCTGCCCTTTTGCCCCCAAATAAGGGGAATTTCAGCCTTTTTACCTCAAAAAAGAGGAATTTCTGCATTTTTGCCCCAAAATATGGGAGATTTCTGCCTTTTTGCCCCAAAATAAGAAAAATTTCTGCAATTTTGTAACAAAATAAAAGAAATTTCTGCCTTTTTTCACCAAAATAAGAAAATTCTGCTTTTTTTCTGAAATAAGTGAAATTTCTGCAATTTTGCCCCAAAATAAGTAAAATTTCTGCAATTTTGCCCCAAAATAAGGGAAATTTCTGGAATTTTGCCCCAAAATAAGTGGAATTTCTGAGTTTTGCCCCAAAATAAGGAGAATTTCTGTCTTTTTGCCCCAACATATAGGGAATTTCTGCCTTTTTGCCCCACAATTAGGGGAATATCTGCAAGTTTGCTCCAAAATACGGGGAATTTCTGCCTTTTTGCCCGAAAATAAAGGGAATGTATACCTTTTGCCACAAAAAAAGAAATTTCTTCATTTTTACTCCAAAATGAAAGGAATTTCTGCTTTTTTGCCTCTAAAAAAGTGGAATTACTGTCTTTTTCCCCCAGAACATAGGGAATTTCTGTCTTTTTTGCCCCAAAATAAGGAAAATTTCTGACTTATTACCCTGAAAAAAGTGAAATTTCTGCAATTTTGCCCCAAAATAAGTGAAATTTCTGCAATTTTGCCCCAAAATAAGGGAAATTTCTGCAATTTTGCCCCAAAATAAGTGGAATTTCTGAGTTTTTCACCAAAATAAGGAAAATTTCTGTATTTTGCCCCAACATATAGGGAATTTCTGCCTTTTTGCCCCACAATTAGGGGAATTTCTGCAATTTTGCTCTAAAATAGGGGGAATTTCTGCCTTTTTGCCCGAAAATAAGAAGAATGCATACCTTTTTGCCATAAAAAAGGGAAATTTCTTCATTTTTGCTCCAAAATAAGGGGAATTTCTGCATTTTTGCCTCTAAATAAGTGGAATTTCTGTCTTTTTCCCTGAAAACAAAGGGAATTTCTGTCTTTTTTGCCCCAAAGTAAGAAAAATTTCTGACTTAGTACCCTGAAATAAGTGAAATTTCTGCAATTTTGCCCCAAAATATGGGAAATTTCTGCCTTTTTGCCCCCAAATAAGGGGAATTTAAGCCTTTTTACCACAAAATAAGGGGAATTTCTGCATTTTTGCCTCAAAATATGGGAAATTTCTGCCTTTTTGCTCCAAAATAAGAAAATTTCTGCTTTTTTTCCCTGAAATAAGTGAAATTTCTGCAATTTTGCCCCAAAATAAGTGAAATTTCTGCAATTTTGGCCAAAAATAAGGGAAATTTCTGAAATTTTGTTCCAAAAT